>NW_009712858.1:2154-2444 GCF_000703405.1 Apaloderma vittatum | reverse complement strand
GGCGAGCAGGAACCATCAGTCAGGCCCCACTGTGCTGAGATGAGCTGGTGTTTCCCAGTCACAGACATGTTGAGTGTGAAGCATTTTCTGACCCAAGCACGCCCTGGTTGATACATGTGGAGTTCCAGAGAGCTCCAGAGCTCCAAGGAACAGACTTGCTTCTACAGCTTTCTGCCAGTGTGCATACCGTGTCTGTCCATCACCCCCTCCCAGCCCTCCACCCTGGGGGATGGTGCTCCTTACTTGCTAATATGTTTTAGAACAAAAGTTTCTTTGTTGGAGCCCGGAGG
>NW_009712858.1:0-1991 GCF_000703405.1 Apaloderma vittatum | reverse complement strand
CCCCCCCCGCAGCCTTCACTTCACTTGGGTCACTCAGATGTTTAAGGCAGCCCTCCCCTGCATTGACTTGACACAATGTTTAGTGGTTGAAGTTTTTCATACATAAATAAACAATCCAGACTCCCAAACTCCTTGGTGTCACCTGCAATAAACTGTGAAAGCGCTTCTCCATAACTGGCCAAAAAAAGAGTCACTGAGCGTTCGATGTTTTCCTGTCCCGCTGAGACGGCGACCATGAGCTGTAGCAACCCCTCCGCTGTAGCTACTGCACGTCCCCATCGTACGTGGCACCATCATTTGGAGAGCTTGAAAGTTGTAAACAGAACATTCTTGTTTATGCAATAAAGAGCTTCGCTCCCATGGGCTGGAGAGGGGTTTATGGCCGTTGGGCGGGTGCGTGTGCATTTCTGCATCGCCGTGAGGAAAAGCGAACGCTCTTGAATATGTTGCTGGGGCAGGGGGTTGGGTAATGGGGAATTAAATTGGGCAAATTGCAGCCCTAGGAGAGCTCTCTGCCATTCAGCTGTAACTCGTAAAGACAAAACACGCATTTGCAATTGGCACTGTTATTTTATTAGTACGAGTATACTGAAACAATAAACTTGTACTGGTATACAGACAATTTCTTTAAAACAATTTTGTTCAAATTTTGAATCAAACATTGTTTTATTATAATAATGAAATAATTTCTACCTAGAAAACCTGCAAGCACCATCAAAGAAAGGGACCATAAAATTCAATAAACAGACGCGAGTGTATCCTACAAATAGACACACCACCATTAGAAAATAGAATATGAATTCTTCCATTTTTTTTAATATTTGTTTTAAAAAAGCTAGTGCAAGTACAATATTTTACACTGGAATTACAGAGAGTATGCACGCATATGGAAAAAAGTTCTCCTGTCACAATAAAAGCTCTTAACTATGTCTGTATGCACTTAAAATCTTCTCCTCATTTCAATAAGGTGCAAAACGTTATTCCCTCCCTATTTCTCCTTTGTACTGGCCATGTCAGCTCAAATTTCTCCCCAACACAAAGCTGTGATATCCCTTTTACTGGGCCTACACTAGGAACTACACTGGAAGTGTGATTTGCAACAACCCTCATTAGTAATACCAGCCGATTTAAAAAAAAAAAAAAAAACAAAAATCCACAACGAAAAACACACAACAAAAAAAAAAACACCACCACCCTTAAAAAATACCGCTGAAGAATGGCTAAACGTTACCCCGGCACGGCCAAGTGCCGGGAGCGGTGACATAGCTAGTACAAAATGATTTTCAGTAGCTCACCTGAACTGAAAAAAGGTTGGGAAGTCCTTGTCCCCTCTCCGTTCCCCCCCCTCCTTTTGTAACACTGCAAAAAGAACAGTGTTCCACAAATTAATATATTATTCCAAAAAAAAAAAAAAAAGAAAAAAAGAAGAAAAAAAGGAGCAAATACATACATTAGTGAGTTTCAACATTAGCTGACTGTCGTGAAGAGTTTTATCTATGCCTTAACACATTAGTAACTTCGTGAAGAGGCCAAGCCCCGTGGCCGGGCAGAAGACACGGACTGAGCCACCCGCAGCCACCCCTGGCCTGGTTGGTTTTGTTTTGTTTTTGCCTACAGGGATCCAAACCCGACTGTCTCGGGCCCGAGTTGCGCAGAGCGTGTTCAAAGGGGAGAGAGAACATGAGTCCTGCGTTTTTTTAAAGCCAGCGTCAGGGCGGGATCCCCTGGCCGCCTGCCCCCGGGGAGCCGGCGGTCCCCCCCTGCCTCCGCGCCAGCCGAGAATCCACGCCTTGAAGTTTCTGCTCGGCAGCAATCCGGTAGCAGAGCAATGACAGCTTCACCGAGTGCCTAAGGCCCGCAGTAACCACCACTTCCAATGCATACCTACTGCGCGGTCGAGGGAAAGGGCTCAGGAGCTTTGACTGCTCAAAATAGAAACAAACAAAAAAGAAACAACCTTGGATGAAGCCTCCTCCATAAAATCCTCAGTG
>NW_009712857.1:0-12701 GCF_000703405.1 Apaloderma vittatum | reverse complement strand
GGGCCCCTTTCCCTCTGGGAGCGGCTTCTAACAGGATAGCTGAAAACAAGTATAGTCTTCCCTTCCATCAGAAAAACAAATTTGCAGGATCTGCTTCCAGCAGACCAAGAAAGCTGGGCCAGTCTGGCCAATGGAGCAAGGGATCCTGTCAGCAGGTGAAACACTTCAGCATTTCATAACCAGCTGAAGCCTATTTGAGTGAGAGATAGACAGGATCTATCTGTGCCACTGGCAATGTTTACTTAATGCACAAAGGCTGTTATTGCTGTCTGTAGCAATTTAAATACCTTTAGTTCAATCAGCTGCTTATTTTGCTTTCTGAATACTGTTACTGTTTTTAAATTAAGGACACATTATGCTAAGGAACCCACACACAAAAAAAAGCAAGAAAACACCACCCCACCTCCCAGTAGACTCAGAAAACTTGTATTCAAAAGCAGTACTTAAAATCTAATCAGCAAGCATTCTCACTGCCAGTGCTTAAAGCAGTATAAAACAAACCAGGCTCAAAAAATCAAGAGCTGTAAACTTCTATCAATTCAGTCTAAATTCAGAACCTCAAACAGTAGGTTCATTCCCAGCCATGTTTCTCCAGCAGCCAGTGTTCTGTATTACTTTTCAGGTTTACACAAGGGCAGAGGAGTGCTGTTTTCCAAATCTGTAAGGACACACTAATGTTATTGAATAAGAACAATCTTATTACTATTTTGTAAATCTCAGACAACCTGGTTCAGTTGTCTCCTGAGGACAGAAGACAGTGACAGCCACTGATGGAACTGTGTTCAATTTAGCAAGAGAAAATCCAGAATGAGTTAATCTTGGAAGTGATCAAGAGAGAGAGAAGTAGCAGTCCTTAAATGCCACCAGTGTTACAACTCCACATATTTCTAAAACAATCTTTTTTAGCTAATGACCACCCAATAACCTTGTGCAAATTCCCACCACAGTTAGCATTGGATCTCCATCCCACTTGGACGGGAAAGCTGCCAAACTTCGTGACCAATTGTCCTAAGCAGCACAACCCACTAAATGGCTCTGTAACCTCAAAGGGAACCACTACTTTGAGGGGCAGATATTGTCACCATACTGCTGTCTCCCTTGGATGGAGCGGTGCTTTTTTAACCTGCACAGCAGCTCATGGGGACTACCCTGGACACCTGCTGCCGGGGCCATGAAGGCAACAGCAAAGGGTCTTAACATTGCACATAGGAACGGGAGGGCCTATGTCCAGATGGGTACCATTAAAGAACAGGTTACATCCCCCATATAGGAGACCCAACCAAAATAATCTAACAGTAATCTTCAGTAATGCAGTATTTCCCTGCAGGCAGCCTGAATAAAATCTGAGCGTACCAGTTGATAATCTTAAAACCACACAGAGAAGCATAATTGCTGCATATGGCAAGTAAGCACATTTCTGCCACTGTGCTTCTTATAAAGAGCCTCCAAATCACTGCACCACTAAGGAAACCTACTTAATCCTACACATCAGTTTTGTGAAACCACCCATACTATTTTCCTTACTCCATGGTCTCAAAACTAAATATTCTTTCAACAGTTATTAATCAGCTTTCATTATCTATAAATTGCTTTTTGCTTGTTTGCAATTAAGGACTAATATCCAAAGAGTTAGAAATATATAAGGTAATTAACTATAATGAGTAACTGTTCTAAAATACAATCATCTGCTGGATATCAATAGAAGTCTTAGTTTTTCCCAGTAAGCTTTTTTTTCCCCATGTATTTATACAAGCTCAAAATAAAGATTTATTTAGCAAAGGTTTAACATTCACCAGATGATACTATATGTGCATATTACTTCTCTGGCAGGCAGCTAACTATAGACAAAAATATCTTTAAACTAGCAATTACTGTGGATTCAGAAGGCTTTAAGGTGACACTGACATGGAGAAAGATCTATTTTTGTGCATTTGAAGTATACTTCAAGTTCAGAGAGAGGGACACAGAGAGAAAGAGAGCACATGCATGCCGTAATCTGCTCGTATACAAGAGAAGATTCTGCTCAGCACTTGTAAATATTACCACACAAAACACATTTCCTTTTCTTGTACTTTCATACAATTAAATGTCGGTCAAACAATGTTAAAAATCTTTTTGAGAACATCAATAGCATATTAGTATTACCCAGATTAGAATATCAAACCAAATCAGTGGGCAGGGTCCAAGGTTATAAACAGTATACGGGATTCTTTCTTAAGCCACTCTAGGAAAATATCAAAAAGTCTTAGTTATGTTTAGAGTCCCATTTTTTCCTAAGAAAAATCATTCACTTATTTTCCTACACGTGGCATCCAATGCAACAGAAATACAGCCCACTCACTACACACCAAAATTTGTCAGAGAAAACCCCATCTAGGGGTTCATCAGGTAGATCTTACACAGAAAAGAAATTGCAGGTCAGAACTAGAAGGAGGATGAAATCTGATCTTCTTACTGTGAGTTACGAACTCCAGTCTAAAAAGCTGGAAACTTCTACTTCAGCTGCAGTCTGTGGAGTACTCAGAAGCCCTTCTTGATAAGAAAGTACATTCCCAGAACATAATCAAGAATTTATTTCATCAGTATGTTCCTGCTTTTTGCTTTCTGCAGAGCCACATTAGGAGTTATACTGCTTCTGCAGAGAGAGTGTTTAGCAGATCAACTAGCATTCAAGTTTTCTGCAGTTTTCTTCAGCAGCAACCACAGAATAGAAAACTTGAGGAAAAGTAATGATGTTCTCAAGACTCTAATCTATGTATAATATATCAGTTAGACAACGATTTGAAGCTTTAAAATATATTCAGCTGTTTCATTTTAGAGCTGCATACGAGGAAGCTCTAAATGAAACTTCAAACGCGCAATTGTTTCTTATCCTGTTTGTACTGCAATGTTTCACGTTTCTGTTTTCTCTTGAAAGCTATATCCCAGTTTAGAAAGCCCATGCTTATCTATACACAAGGAAGGGCTCACATACTGATGGGGGGGAAAGCAGTTTATATAGAGGAAAGAAGAATTATGCCGACTTCTTGTGGATTAAAGTTTTCAACAGTCATTACATTGCTTAGTGGAGTAGATGGTGCTGGCCTATGAGCAGTATTAATACTTACTTTTAAATGAGATTGTCCACACTTAACCAGTTTTGAGACTCCACTATGATCCACTAGGGCTGGCTCTGCACCCCAGGGGCTGCGCTGATGCCACTGCCCTGCTCGAGAAACATGGCTGGTTCCCCCACACAGAGCACCACCACCTTGGGCACCACGGCACGCTCCTCTCTTCCGCCCCACAAACACGCCCTCTCAACAGCACGACCAAGGAGAAAGAGGAGGCCCCTATTCTAGAGGCAGAGCATCCCACCTAGTGCTAGCCAGGAAACTCTATCTGGAGACAGAATCGTTTCTAACGATAAATCTGAGGTTCTTGTAAGTTTGGGGGTGATAGACTTTTAAGATGACAAAAGCCAAGACTTCCTGGAGATTAAGGATGCACTTTCTGAATGTTTTTACTTTTCCAACAGGTAACTGCTACTGGTAAAGATCACCTTTAAAAGGGAACATGGATTTAATAAACTCAACTGAACAAAATGGTACCTCAGAAGAACTGTTCAAATGGGTGACATCCAAGATTCTCATTTCCATTACCCTGTCTGCGCTTGCACTAATGACAACAGCCATCAATTCTCTTGTGATGACTGCAATAATTGTGACAAGAAAGCTCCACCACCCCGCCAACTATCTAATCTGCTCTCTTGCAGTGACTGATTTCCTTGTGGCAGTCCTAGTGATGCCCTTCAGCATTGTCTACATCGTAAAGGAGACCTGGATCATGGGGCAAGTGGTGTGTGACATTTGGCTGAGCGTGGACATTATGTGCTGCACATGTTCCATCTTGCATCTCTCTGCCATTGCTTTGGACCGGTACAGAGCAATCACAGATGCTGTGGAATACGCGCGGAAAAGGACACCTAAACATGCTGGCATCATGATTGCAGTGGTATGGATCATATCCATTTTTATCTCCATGCCACCTTTGTTTTGGCGGCACCAGACGACGAGCAGGGATGATGAATGCATCATCAAACACGACCACATTGTCTTCACCATTTACTCTACATTTGGAGCCTTCTATATCCCCCTGGCCTTGATTCTGATCCTTTATTACAAGATATATAAGGCAGCAAAGACCTTTCACAGAAGAAGCGTCAGTCGGATTGTAAGGGAGGAGGTAAATGGACAAGTCCTTTTGGACGCAGGTGAAAGAAGCACCAAATCAACTTCAATGCCCAGCACAGCGGAGAAGACATCAGATCCCCTGGTGAACTGCGATAGAATCAATGTCAGCATACGAAGCCCCAGGTCTGAATCTAAACATGAGAAATCCTGGAAAAAACAGAGAATCTCCAGCACAAGAGAGCGAAAGGCAGCAACTACACTGGGTCTGATCTTGGGGGCATTTGTGATCTGCTGGCTCCCTTTTTTTGTAAAAGAAGTAGTTGTTAACACCTGTGAAAGATGTCACATCTCAGAAGACATGTCTAACTTCCTAGCATGGCTGGGATATATAAATTCCCTTATTAACCCTCTAATCTACACAATCTTTAATGAAGATTTCAAGAAAGCCTTCCAGAAGCTTGTGAGGTGTAGGCAATATCTTTAAGAGCTTTTGTTCATATAAGAAGAACATACACATTGTTTTTTAACCTGTATAAATTTATATAACTGAGATGACTTCCGTTGTATTTAAGGAAAAGCACCAAGACTGCACTTACATTATGACTTTTTTGTATTAGTAGTATTGGTAGCATAAATTGCCTGAGTTTTAAAGAGATGGATCATCTGCAATCAGTTTTGCTCTGGGTAAAAAAGGTAGCGTATTGTGGCTTTGATCCACTCGGGATTTGCACAGCTGCCTAGCTTGAAGCATAAGGCATTGCCTTAAATATGAAGGAAATACACACTTGAAGTAGACAAAGAAAGAAAAATGTCTAAAAAAAGCAACCCTGAGTCATCAATGAAATTTAAGTAAGACAACATACTGGTTTTAAGCCCTAATCACAAATAAGTAGAAAATACACCTTGGAATTAAGACATTATTTTATTAGTTTGGCACAGGCCTGCAGTGTAGAGCCAAGCCATTCCCACTGAAGGGTAGTAGCTTTAAACATATCTAGCATCATCTTACGTTGATTAGCTGAGTGCAGCTTCAGCCCCGCTTTCTCCCGTAGATGAAGGACCTCCCCGTGTTATACCCTCGCAGCAACCCAGCAGCAGGCAAGGTGATTTCAGGGGGTTAGCAGTTTCTTAACAAGCCACTGTTGTTGCTCTCTGCCACTGCACGCCCGCAACAGATGTGCGCATATCCCCAAGAGACACATATCTGGCATATTCCCAGCCAGACAGCTGGGACATCTCCAGTAAGCTGGGTACATGTAGTGCCTGCTGTTCTGAGACACCGCTTCAGTGGGGACTAGGGAGGGTAAGCTCATAAAGAGCAGCTGGTCCTCCTTATGGAGATGTTAGAAGGGAGATAAGTGTGAGACACTCCTTTCATCATGTCCTCAACCCGAGCTCACACACCTGGCCAGGCATGGCCCCTGTGACTTTCAGCATCAAACCCAGCCACACAGAGCATTGCTGATGGTGGGTAGCTTAGTGAGGTTTGGTTGAGGACCACCTAATGAAGAACGTGGGTTGGCAGCTCCAGCTCAGCTTGTTCAACCCTCCAACCCCAGAAGCTCAACGACCCTTGAGTCTTTTCTCTACTGCCTCAAACACGAAGGCTGTGCACCCTCTTTCAAAGCATGTGAGAAAGCAGAGATAAGCCACAGTGCTGGCAGCATGGGTCTCTAGAAAAGCTGGTGCAGCCGTTTCTCCAGTGAGGGCAAGTCTCAGTATGCAGTGCACACCTGGGCAGGGGATCCTGTGGGATGCTCACTGTCTGGCATCCCTCCTTCACCCGGAATATCTAGTCCATGTCCCCATCCCAGCAGAGCTAAAAGGACCTTGTGGGTCAGTCCTGGTCAGCTGGTTCAGTCAAAGATAACTACAGCTAACAAATCCCTTTGTGGGCCATGTTCTAAGGCCTCAAAGATGGCACCTTACCCAATCTTGATTTACATGCTCCACATGCCAAGCCTCAACACTGAGTACAAGTTTGCTGACAAATAATGGTTGCCGACACCACCAGAGCAGTGGGCATTTACCTGAGTGCAGATTAATCATGAAGAGCCAGATCAGAACCCAGGGATGAGGTCTGCACTTTTCAGGACAAACAGATTCAGGCTGTGTCACTTTGAACTCATTGCCAGCCATTCAATGCTGTCTAGCAGGAACAGGGACTTGAGGCTTATTACAGGAATTACAAATCCCGCTGTCAGCAGCAGCAGTCTCCTGCAAAGACACTCTAACTGGGCACAGGGGCCAGCAGCTTAGGGACACCACAAACAAGCGGAGACATGACACCACTATGCACACCCGTAGTTTGGGAAAGGTATTGCCACTCTTTCAGTTGTTCTTCCAAGAGACTTTCAGAGGTTTTCATTAGAAAGAAAACTCAGAAAGAAGCCATCACTGTCGCTTCTCTCTCTCCCTCTCCCTCCCCTGTATACAAACTCTGGAGTTTAATAATTTTTGTATTTTGCCCACTAGCTGTCATCCAACACAACAGCTGTCAGAGGTGTTTCTTGCAAGATGACGAGATCTGAAACATGATATACTGATCTAATTGTTACTGTCACCTGCAATTTATTGTATTCTGCTTTCACATCAAGGTCCAAATAAGATGCTGCTCAGAAATACTAGAAACAGTGCATTTGCTTTACTGTTGATTTTAACCTGGCCAGGAATATAATAAAAAGCTCTGTAGCTCCAGTGCAGTGGTAGCATAGCTAAATTTTGAAGATCCTAGGATGCGACAGACTGGAATTTGGCTCATGCTCAGTGCAAGCTAGCGCACTTTACTGCCATTGCAGTCAGAGCACAGCCTCTGCAGCCCCCATGACCTCAGCAATGGCTGCATTATGCTGACAGAAAAAAAACTGCTTTAAACATCAGCTGTGCTCTGCTGTCTCCAGAGAGAATCATGGAATTCAGCTTTCTAAAAGGATTAGCAGATTAGCAGGAGCCAGCAAAGAAAACCCCACTGAAACATTTAAGATTGAAGACCTCTGTTTTCCACCTTTCCTGAGCACTAAGACACAACATTGGATATCTAGGTGCAGGACTTCCTCTCCCCCTACTTCTCCCTTTATGACTGCTGGAGGGTAGAATATATTGTTGACAAGATGTTGTGAAATCAAAGTGGAAGAAAAAAATAGGGGTTTCTTTTGAGGGGAATGAATACTTAAAAATACTCATCTTTAAATAATAGTAGATAAAGCTCAAAGAATGGAATGATATGTAGATAAATAGAAAATATTTATGCACTGTTAACAGTATTACACTCTGAATCAAATTAAGCTGCTAAACATTTCTGAAATACAGGGCGATTTCTTTTGTATCATTTTCGCTGAGCTGTATCTGCTCGCCCTTCAACACCCTAGTGGTGGAAGATGCAACTACAAGAAACCTAAGCAAACAAGTGGATGGGTCTCCTATTAAAAGCACTTGCAGCTTGCGGACCATCATTTCTTGGTGTCTGACTGCAACTCATCACTTGTTTTTTAACGGAATCCACTGTGCTGAACTCTTCACCACACAACCTCATGCAGTTTCATTTCATCTCTAGCATTTATCCATGCATGATATGTGTTAAGAAAAAAAACCATGAGTTCCTCTTCCAAAATGCATAAAGGTTATGTTTTCTAGAGGATGCTGCTTTCCACTCCCCCTGAAGTACACGGGCATCCACTGTAGCCTAGCACTGGATTCAAGGAGCAAGAGGGACCAAGATTTTAGGCATTGAAGCTAAGATTTTTTGCAAGTAGCTCTGCGCCCTGTGAGAGTCCAAACTCAGCAAACAGGAAAAATGGTGTCTGGTTTCCTAGCTCTGTAAGAAGACTCTCTGTGTGTATGGCAAGGAAAAGGTTTACATCTCCTCTAGAGTTTGCACAAAGCTTTCCGGGTCCCTATCCCTGCTGCAGCTGCCCTCCCTGTTGCTGTTTGCTGCCCACCCATCTGCCCATCAGTTTAGATTTCTTCTAACACCCAGAGAACTGGATTTGGAGCAGCTGACCTGCTCCCACTTCAGCTTTCACAGAGAATGATTCCTGAAGCAGCTGTGAACACTACATCCAGTTCAGGTGGATGGATTTGCTAACAGCAAGCAGTTAAATACACCTCATTATCCTGTGCTCATTTCTTTGCCTTTCCTCCCTACCAGATGCTTTATTGGTGTCCTTTTCTCTTCAGGATGGCATATCCCTTCTAAGGGCTTGAGGATACAAATACACTTTTGTTTTCGTGATGCAGTCACACTTGTTAACGCATGACTGTACCACCCAGAAACACCCACATCATCCAAATGTGTTTTTGGCAGTCACTGTCTTCAGCTGGTGCCTAATTGTTCTTGGTGCTAGGGAGGTACATGGAAATAACTATGTGCCAGATTATTTTCTCCAGTAGTTACAAACTCAGCACATTATTTCTAGACAAGTACACATTACTATTTGGCCTCTGCGTTTCAGATTCCCTTGCAGAAGGGAAACAGAAAATCAGCACTGTAGCCATTGGAGGGAGGGGCTTTTTTGAACTCTGTGCACTAAAGAGTAAATGGTACAGGAAAAGCAAGAGGAAACCCTTGTAGCAGTCCTGTAAGGATTAAGTATAAAGCCAACACTGTGTCTCATCTAAAAATAAGAGCTGCAGCAGTGCTTGGGCAGCTGTTCTCAGACAGAGAGCTAATGGCTCAGCAGTCATCTACTGGTCACAGCAGGCACTCACAGGCTCTCCAACACCCAAGCGAGCAGTATCTGCTATCTGCTGGTGGCTCTCGTATTCCTCCTTCAGAAAGTGCTCCTGCACTACAAGGATAGCATTGGCAATTGCAGAACTGCTAAAAATTACCAGCAAGATGTTGATCTCCCCTGCAAAATCCTGACACGAATCAGGATCTTTCATTTGTCTTCGGGGAAGGTTGGGTCAAATTTCTTATTTTTTGTCCTCATCTAGGAAGGATAAACCTCTAAAAGAAACATAAACATTATTTAATCTAGTGTTTCTAGCCGTTATTTAGTAATTCAAGGAATGAAAGGCTTCATGATACTGAGCTTGGCCCAGAAGAAAGATCACAGAGAACAGAACAAACAAAAGTCAGCAGCATGGGCATGAACCATCAAGGTTACCAACTGAATTCAAAACAGCCTTTCTGGTGTCAAATCCCTCACTCATAATGGACATCAATGACTCAAAGCAATCTTATATCCTCCAGGACTTTATGAGTTTTCTAAACTCCAGTTGTTTACTTCTTGTTCAAATGAGTTACTTTTTAAGTAAGAACTATGAAGCTCAGGAAAATTTCAGAGGGAAATATTTTTAGGCAAGGAGAAAGCGCTGTGTTTAGTCAAACTATATTAGTACAATTAAAAATCTTGGCTGAGGCAGACTAAAGTAAAAAAAGATGCTTAATGAATGCTGTTACTTTTTATCCACTAGTATCAATACAAATCAATTGTATCCACTCTCTAAGGCATATATTTATTCAAATTATAGTTTTGAAGGTATTCACTGTTACATAGCAGATGGATAGCACTAATAAAATTAGACTCCCTTTCCACATTAAAGCAAGATAGTTCCTACATATGCATGATACCTTCTCTAACTAAATTAAACCTTTTCCTGTTCTTCCCATATACACATCAATTTGAAACTCAGAGGAGTATTTTATGGTTTGGGTTTAAAGACAAAAAACATCCTATGCCACAAAAAGCACTAACTGCTAAAATAATGATAAAAGACCAACTAATCTTCTTGTTTTCAGTTTAGATCATGACTGGTGGAAGACATTTAATGCAATAGCTAGCTCTCTGCTGGCAGCACTCCAAGATGCAAAAGCTGTGGCTAATGTGTATGACAGCAAGCGTCTGCTAAGCAACTCACTTTTGGCTAAGCCTGGTTTCCCATATTTCACAGTACAAAGCTGCATTAAATAGTCCACAGCCATGAAATAAGAAATCAGCCAGTTTGCATTCCAGTCATTTCTAGTCTGGCAGTTACTAGAAGATAGTTGCTCCACAAACAGATGCCATTAACCAGCAGGAGAAAAGCTGTGTCTTTATCCGCAGCAAAACCAGCCAATATCTTTCACATCCATCTATTATTTTGGAGGTAGCTAGGAGGAAGCTGGAACTGACTCGTGACCAGGTAGGCTCAACACAGACCAGCATGGCTCACCAGCCAGGTGCAAAAAGAGATCTCTTTGAGGAGAATGCCACCAGCAGCGAGCTCAGTCGGTACTAACTAGTAAAAAAACAAAGAGCAATCCAGCATCTGGTCAACCTTCCCCAGCAAGGGGAGTTCAACCAGGTATTAATGGTCCCTTAATATCAATTCTTGTAGCTTATTGTCTGTCCTAACTGAGCTGGGCTCTTCCAGCCCTTCCAGCACATTTAGTGAGACCGTGTTGAACTACCTCATCATCTCTGTGCTGGTCAGTACACGGTTTCATGCCCTGTCAGCATGAAGTTCAGCTCTGAAGATAGAGGTCATCATTCAGCTTGAGTATATGCAAAAATATCGGAATTTAAGGCAATAAAAATTCAAGTTAAGGGTTTTCAGGCTGTCGATTTTTCTTCCACATCTACTTTGACAGCAACTGCAGTTATTTTGAAGCCAAAACAGTTTGCCAAGCAAGATATAGCCATTAATGGGTAAATACAACCTTATTTTTCACACACATAGACTGAAGTTGTATCACTATTGAAGTGTTCATTGATGATCTTTTGCATTTTAACAAATATTTCTCCCAATGTGGAAGAAATATTAATTAATTAGTTATCTGAGGTAGATAGGAGGTCTTTTCACCCTTTTACAGGTAGAAAACCAGAAGCCAAGGTGAGGTCCTGAGGTGCCATTCAGCATACAAAAAAAGAAAAGATAAAGAGCATTTTCAAAGGTAGTGTGAGAATCAAAGAATCACAAAATGGTCAAATTTGGACTTCTGGAGTTCATCTTGTCCAACACCCACTGCTCAAGTAGGATCACCTAAAGCAGGCTGCCCAGAACCATACCCAGATTGCTTTTTAATATCTCCAAAGATGGAGACTCCACGACATCTCTGGGCAACCCGTGGCAGTGCTCAGTCACTCTCACTGTAAGAACGTGCTCCTGACATTGTGATGGAGCCTCCTGTGTTTCAGGCCCATGGCCTCTTGTCCTATCATTAAGTCCCACTGAAAAGAGCCTGGCTCTGTCTTCCCCGCACCTTCCTTTCAGGTATTTATATACATTGGTAAATTTTCCCTGAGCCTTTTTCTCTCCAGGCTGAACAGTCCCAGTTCTTTCAGCCTTCCCTCATAGGAGAGCTACTGCAGTCCCTTCACCATCTTAGTGACCCTTCACTGGACTCTTTCCAATGTGTCTATGTCTCTCTTCTACTGAAGAGTTCAGAACTGGACCCAGCACTCCAGGTATCACCTCACCAGTGCTGAACAGAAGGGAATGATCACCTCGCTTGACCTGCTGGCAACACTCCTCATATAGCCTAGGACACTAACTGGCCTTTGATACAAGTGCACATTGTTGGCTCACGTTCAGTTTTGTGTCCGCCACAATGACCCCAGGTCCTATTTTGCCAAACTGCTTTCCAGCTTGTCAGCTCCCAGCATATTCTACTGCACGGAGTTGTTCCTCCCCAGGTGCAGGGTTTTGTTCATCCCTTTGTTGAACTGCACAAGAAATCACATACTATAGTCTGAGGGAAGAAAATGAGAGCTGTGGAGTGAAGCAAATCAGAAAAAGAGAAGGAGAACAGGAGAGACAAAGACTGAGCAGTTTTCTCCTTATAGAGCCAGGCAGCCTTGAAATAATATGCTTGAACTCATCACAGCTCAGATCCAACTAACAGAAGTATCAGTTCACTTTGAAGCTGCCTAGCGCCTTCCAGGAGCTGAGAGAGGGAGAGGAGATGGTTTTGCCATCTGCATCCCACGCAGGGTCAGTATAGCACTCTACAGCTCAGCACACAGGATCCTTCTCAAAGACTTGCATGACAATACTGGTCAGCACTAGGCATGCACAGCCAGTGAGACTGAGGAATTGCAAGTACTAAAGATTTTAAAGACCACAAACAGCAGAGAAAAAAAATTTCATAGTATCAAAGCACCTCTTTCAAAATCCTAGCTACGTTTCAACGTTGCCATCTCACCCTCTTAAAAGCCACCTTGAGCACAGGAAGAGTGCTGAACAGAGACTCTATATCCTGCTTTAGACGTGGCCGGGGATATATGCTCAGCTTGCTTTATGTCCCACAAATATAAGTTACACAAAGTCAAACTATTACCACGTTTCCTGCCTCTCCTAGTTAAAAACCCTGGTGTATGCCAGTCCTCCCCAGCCACTGCCAGCCTGGCCCTCGCCCATGTCTCCAGCTCACTTGAACATGGCGTTAAAGCACTTCAAAACCCATTTACTCCACTGCTTCTCTTTTATAGTTGTAGAATCACAGAAGCTTTGACTGGAGAAGAAGAACAAAAAGAAACTGAAACACCCTCCAAGCTCTAAACCTGCAAACAAGACAGAAAAATAAAATAAAATAAAATAAAATAA
>NW_009712856.1:0-10276 GCF_000703405.1 Apaloderma vittatum | reverse complement strand
TATTATTATTATTATTATTATTATTATTGCACAGATGTTAGGGCATGAACCTACTAGGCATTTATTTGTGGAAATGAGACCTCGTTCCTGCTCTCAGGGCAGCTTTGTATGTACTACATCAGAAAAAAAATCACAGACAGTTCTGTTATTACGTACTAATAACAAGCAGTTACAGGTCTTTTGCCTTTACAAAGGCAAGTTAATTCCTAAGACCTATCATGTAGGTTCCTCAAAATCATGTTGATTTTGTTGGTATGCTTGGTTTTGTGATGTAGGCTGTATTAACATTCTTGGGAATGATTTGGCAGGATATGGGCCTGAAGCGTATTTGTTTATGCTTGAAGATGTTTTTCATGAAAATACTATAGGCTTATTAGTCCTGTTTTTTTCTTTTATTATTCCTTTCCTTAAGTATCAGATTGAAATCAGACTTCAGGAGCTAAGCTGTTGCTTTTCAGGCAGTTTTTCAAATCCTTCATAAATTTCTGAACAATTAAACTCTTGTTTCTTGTAACAGGGCACATCCGTCCTTTCTCTGTCAGAACTGTCCAAGACTCCCCTCCAAAATGGTCTTTCCACCCCTCCACTTCCTTCAGCAGAGGCTTCCAGCACCCGGCTTTCTCCTCCCAATGTTTCTGCTCTCTTGGATATTTCTCTGCCCGGACCACCTGAAGATGTGCTTTCTCAAGGAGAACCTGCCACTCAAATCAGTGATTCTATTATTGAAATAGCCATCAGCTCTGGTCAATACAGTGAGTCTGAGCTTAGTCTTCCTATTAACTTTAAAAAAGAATTAAAAAATCCTTGCCATCTTACGTGTCAGCAGACACTTTTCTAGGAAGCAGTCCTTTGGTATTTTGTTTTTTTTTTTAGTATCTGTTGGAAATAACATTATATGCCTAACCTTTATTTTCCAGCATGTACAGGTGATGTGGTGGTTTTTTCTTTTCTTTTTTCTTCTAAACATAAATTGGTGCAGTGTCCTGTAACTTACTGTGTTGACTGACTCGGTGATTCCTGACATTGACTTACAGGTGAAGGCGTTTCTCTTTCCCCTGCAAAGCTGAATGGCAGTGACAGCTCCAAAAGTCTTCCGTCCCCATCCAGTAGTCCTCAACAGAACTGGATTGCCTCTCCCAGCCACGATCCCCAGTGGTACCCCAATGACTCCACAGACTCATCTCTCAGCAGCTTGTTTTGTAAGTGTCAGTTCACAGAGAATTGCAACACGAAAGAAAAAAAACCCAACATGCTGTTTATTGGAAGTGAATAAAAAAATAAAATCATAAACCCAGTAGGACAATTGTAGAATTTATGCCTCTTTGCTTTCGTTTCAGCAGTGTTGCCTTGAATACATTTTCTTTCTCTTTACAAGTCTATTCCTGAGAAGATTGTGTTGCTAGCTTGGGGCCCATAGCTTGGGACAAATAATTCCTTGGCAGTTCTTTGTAGTCCATTTAGGATCTGACTCATCAGTTAGGCTGAGACATTTTGGCTGTTCTGCCAAAATGAAAAGATGCCCTTGGCTCTGCCATTGGGAAAATAAGCTTCATTCTGTGCTTCGTGAGCATAATCTCAAAGACACGGGATCACTGGGCTTGTTTGAGGTTTGGTTGGTGGGGTTTTTAATTAATATTTATTGGGGCCACTGGAATGAGTCTTTGTACTCTTAGCAGTGTGCCAGTGAGGTTCATGCTGGTAACACATAGTTTTGGAGAGAGAGAGGAAATAAACACCTGTCCTTCGTTTCCTTTTCCCTTGTCCTTCTCTTTATCCTCCCAATTGCAAACGTTCTGTGCTGTGGCTTACTGATGTGCCTGTTCTTTATAGCAAGTTTCATCTCCCCGGAGAAGGGACGAAAAATGTTGCCAACTCCTGTTGGGACCGCCAGTGGCACCTCCTTACTGGGACCCAGCCTTCTGGATGGAAACTCACGGGACTCTTTTGTGTCACGGTCTCTGGCAGATGTAGCAGAGGTATGTCATCAAATTCCATTCAGCTCTCTGCTTTCCTTTTTCACAGTGGTGTTACCATTTGTTTTCCGTCAGATCTTCCTGAGATACTTAAGGCAAAGATGCTCTGAGATCTGCGCTTCAGCTTAGTAAAACAAGGTTACAGTCTTAATGGGAAGGTGTAAAATGACTTGAGGGCGTACGGCACCAGAGCTGGTGCAAGAAGCTGTTGCGAGCGCCTTTGCCCCAGGTGGTTTTTGCTGAGGGAGGTCACGTTTCCCTCATTGGGCATATCCGTGTTTTGGGAGAGAGAGAGCTGTAATCCTTCTGGGTTTTGCGTCCTGTTTGGCGGAGCAGGAATTACAAGAGATGAGAGAAAGGTTAATACTGATGCAGTTACAGTGCTGTTGGAAGACTGGTAGAAAAATATAAATAGGTCCTGAAGGAAGAAGCAGGAAGTGGCTCATATTAAGTCACCTGAGAGAATGGCAGAAGATCCTCTGCTGCCCAGTTATTTTCTCTGTTGCTAAAGTTATTGTTCTGTTTGGAAGTCTTTTGAAGGGGTAGAGTGAAGACCAGCAAATATGTAGGTTTTGATAAGCTTGAGGACAGAGCTCGCTTTCAGAGGGGCAGAGAAGATGGGAGGAAGGAGCTGCAGGAACATTATGGAATTCAGCAAGGACGAGTGCAAAATCCTGCCCCTGGAAAGAAATGACCCCGACAGCAGCATGGGCTGGAGACGGCCTGCTTAGTCCTTGGGTATCTCAACAGACAGCGAGCTGAACATGGACCAGCGTGTTCTCTGGCAGCTGAGAAGACCAGCAGTGTCGTGGGCTGTTGTAGCAGTAGATTGAGCAAAGTGATGATTATCCCGCCTTACTCCACAGCCCTGAGACCATGTCTAGAGCACCTGCTACAGGAAGGACATAGATGAGCTGGAGTGAGTTTAGGAGAGGGCCACCAAGATGATGAGGGGACTGAAGCTCCCTCCACTGTATGGGAGGGAGCTAACTTTGCCTACCAGTACTTGTCGGGAGGTCATCAAGAAGATCGAGCCAGACACTTCACAGAACGGTCATGTATGGTGGGAGGAACAGAGAAAACAGGCACAAGCAGGATTGAGAAAGGTTCTGCCTACATGTAAAGAAAAACCTGTTCACCCTGAGGACGGTCAGGCAGGGCAGTTGTGCAGTGGGATGTTGTGCACTGTCTTGTCTTCAGAGCTCTTCAAGACTAATATCAGTAAAGCCTGGAGTAAGCCAGTCTGTCCTCCTAGAGGACCCTGCTTTGAGCAGGAGGTTGAACTAGAGACCACTTCAGATCCCTTCCCGTCTCAGTTATCCTACGCTTTACAGTCGTCGACTGAGCGTTAACATCAGGCACATTGTAACTCTGTGAGGGCTTGGCCTGAGGGAAGGAAGAATGTCCTTCCACTACTCTTTGGATTTAGATAAGGAGGTTCTCTACGGACCTTGTAACCAGAAGCTGCAGCAAGTTTGTGCTGTTCTAATGTGCCCATGGCTGCTTCACGCTCACACGCAGCTCCATTTCCTGGCATAAATACATAGATAGTGAGGATCTGCCAAAGTGTGTGTTAATTAAAGGAATATATGATAATTTGTTTGGATTTGAAGTGACATTGCAGCTCTTGATCTTACAAACCGCCTCCAGAGGAAAATGGGGTAAGCCACCACTTCAGGCACACCAGAGTGACTGTGGTTGCAAATATGGGTTTGCGTGGGAGCCTTCAGAGGAGGCAAGTGTCATTTAAAAATAGCTTTAAAGATGGGAGAATTTTGAAAGGCTTTTCATTAAGCATCCTGTAGAATCAAGTTTTATTTACAAATTCAGTTGTTACGTTAGAAGCAATATCTGTAGAGGTTTTGTACAGTGCCTCTACCAGTGCTGAATTAAGCATAGGCCAGCAAGACTATAGGTTTGGGTTTCTTTACGAGGCTTCCATTTATCCAAGGATAAGAGCTGTTCTTTACCTTGGATAGAATTCAAGTGTTATCCTTCATGTGAGGAGAGGCTGGGAATGAAGATGAGGGAGGAAAACTCTTCTCAGGACAAGAAGCACAAATTGAAACAAGTGAAATTCCACCTGAAGACAGGAAAGCTTTTTGAATGTTGTGGGAGTGCTCAGACAGGGGAACAGGTTGCTTGGCAGGATGTGAAATCTCCACTCATGGAGATAACTGAGCACCTGACTCGACAAGGTCCAGGGCAGCCTGTTCCAACTGACCCTACTTGAGCAGGACAGTTGGACAAAATGATCTCAAGATATCCCTTCCAACCTAACAATTCTGTGAGTCTGAAATTCCCACTGACATGTAGCTCTTTTTTTCTCTTGTGTCTCTTCTAGGTGGTGGATTCCCAGCTGGCTTGCATGATGAATGAGAACAGCATAGATTACATATCTCGTTTTAATGACCTTGCCCAGGAACTATCGATACCTGAGCCAACCCGCAGGGAGATTCTGTTTGATGGAGGAGGTGGTGGTCCCCCAATTGGGGATCTCTCACAGTGAGTGTATGAGACCAGCGGGCTGGTGTAGAGTGTTCGGCTAACATTGGAGCTTGCAGCGCTGGATCATGGCAAGGGCAGGTTGTAGAGAAGCAGCTGAGGTTCGATTGTCCCCATCTTGTGCGCTTCTTTCTGCAATGCGCTTCTTTCTGAAAGAGAAGCGTCGTGGTCAAAGGTCTGGAGAAGTACTTGCAAGTCCTGGAATGTGCAATATAGTGGGAACAAGAAAATATGGAATAGTATAACGGGAAATGGTGTGTCCCCTGCATCGGTGATGGAAGGTGGCAGGTTTATGGGACAGTCCTGGACTTGCTCTTTGGAATAGCATAAGCAAGAAGCTCCCTTACGTGAATTATAGTTCGCATAGTAAACAAAATGCCGTGATTTGGGATCCACAGTGAAGCTGTGGAGGATGGAGGGTGGGAGTGGGGGTGGGAACTGTTTCGCATCTCGACCTGTCCCGGTTGGCTCTCTTTTTATCAGTCAGTGAAAACTGAAGTTTCTTGCACTCTCTTGCAAGGCGCTGCAACTCTATGATGCTTCATTTTTACAGACCGGTCTGTTTCTTCAGCTGTGTTTTGTTTGACCATTCCAGCAGGGGCACATACCTGCTTTCTTCTTTTGTAGGGGAGCTCTGGTTCACCCTATGCCCAGACTGTGTGGATCCCTGGGGAGTTCCCTCTGTTTTTAAAACGCGTCACATGTCACAATCATTATCATCCTCATCCTGACTGCACTCACATTCTCCACCTTTGAGATTCTTCATCACATTTTACAGCTCACCCCATGAGCGGGAGTGTGCATTCTTGCTTTCCCTGAGGAACGGTTGCTAAGTGAGGAAACACTGCAAAAGAGCTCACTGGAGTCACTAGGAAAGCTTTGTCGTAATTGGTCTTGGCTTTGCTGGTAACATGTACATATTGGCATCTTTCTTAACTTTTGTTAAGTTTTTACTGAGGATTTACCCAGGAGAGGAAACAGGAGAGAACGTTGTAACGTGTAGAAAAAGTAATAGGTTAATGCTCAAGTTGTTGAGATCTGGTTTGTGTCATGAAGAGGAGAGGTGTCGAGTCCTTGCTTAACCCCTTAGTCCTTCCTTATTTCCTCCCTGTTGTATGAATTCCAAGTGCTCTGTAGTACCTCAGGGCATAATTTGCCATTATAGTCACTCCTGGGCACTAACGGATCCTGCACTCCCTCTGCTCAATCCCGATGCGTTTAGTGTTGGAATATTTGAAAGACCCAGATCCTGATGCCAGCAGGTTCAAAGGAATATCAAGTTACTTTCTCTAGAGCTTGTTGCCCGTCAATTCTGTCTTTGTAACTCAGGAGACTTTTCCTATTTCCTTTCCTACTGGTCATGAGAGAGAATTACCTTTATCATGCCCCTTTTTTAAGCACTTGTCTGCTTCTCCAGTAAGAGGATGTCCATTGGCTGCTTTAAGTAGCTCTGAACTCACCTAAGGGGCTAGTCCTATAAAAACCTCAACTTTATATTATTAGTAAAGAAACAAAACTCCATCTCTTAGGCCATTATCAGGGGTTCATTTTCCCAACTTGCACTATACTCGGTGGATGTAGTTCTACCTGCCTTTAGCTCTTTTTACAAGGCATTTGACTGGGAGTTTCTTGTAACCTTGCTCACAATGCACTGATTGGATTGGCTGTTTTCCCAGTCGCTTCACCCTGCTTTTTACGTAGCTTATTTTTTTATCCGCTCTATAGTTTGCCTTATGCTTTCCATCGTTGAGAGAAAACCTCACGCGTTTTCTGATGCACCTTTTGTGCGGCCCAGAGCAATCCTCCTGATTTCGCTCAAAAAGCAGTGAGATTTGGAGGACGTTCTGAGCCGCCGCGAATCAGGTTGCTACGTCCTCCTCTTTGCCATAGGAACCATACAGGCGCATAAATCTAGCGCAAGTACAACTGGGTGTTGCCAGTGGGGAGGCAGACCTGTGTTACTGAGCAAGAAAGCGTTCATAACTAGAGGAATGGAGAATTTTTTTATATCCATAGGCTAAAATCCCATTCTGACTGCATGTCCTGTGGGAAGTTTTAAGTCCTTCTGTTGCTGTTTCTTTTTCATGTTTTTAGACAGCCTATTCTGAGAATTCTGATGCAATTACCAGGAAATCGTGTAAGCTGAGAATATAAAACATTGAAGGCTGTCAGAAAACAGTCCTGAGGACTGTATTGTCCTGAGCATTCACCCTCAGTATGGAGAGGATACCCGTTAATCTCAAGAGTCATTCACTCGACAACTTTTCTTAAGAGCTGAGCTGTATTTTGCTTTGGTCTTTTCCAGGTTGTTTACTCTTGGGTTTGGCTTCTCACATTAATAACACTGATTATCCTGCATGCTGTACACCCAAAATTCCTTCAAACTTAGAGAGAGGGCTCCTGCTGTGGAGATGTGAAACAGTCTAATCAAGTACTGTAAAAATAAAGAACGAGAGTTTCAAGCTTTGAGATACTGAAAGACCAGCCTGATGGTCTCCAGGGTATTTAGGTGGTTTAACAAACATTTCATCAACTTCACGTGTGCTGGAGTAATGGAGCAGGTGCGACACTTAGAATAAGCACCGGCGTCGCCACGCAGAGCACGGCATTGAAGTCTGTGAAGATTTTTTGCTTCCTGCTGCAGGGAGCTGTCGAGCTGCCCTTCTTCGGCTCGTTGAGTTGCCATAAGGGAGTAATAGAATTGTGGAATGAATGCAGCATAGTGGCTACTTTTAATGATGCCATGAGATCAGGAAACTTTAATGTCCTGAACCTTTGCCAGTAGACTTGGAGCACCCAAGTACTAACAGATTGGAATGACAGAAATCAGTTCAGCACTCAGAATCTTGTGCTTAGAAGCGTGTTTGGCATCAGCCTCTTAAAAGTTGTCATTATGAAACTGAATTTGATTTCAGAAATGTAACGTATTGGAAACTGCAGTTTAGTAATAAAGCCTTTCTAGGACAAGTAAGTCTTATTGGGGGGAAAAAACTTGACAATAACTTAGATCATTGTGGTAATTTTGAATTGACGCAGAATTTGTTACCCTTATGTGAAAGGTCACTTAAACACACCTTGGATTCCAACAGCTCTAGGTTTTATGCAGATGTGCTTTACAGTACTAATCATCATCCGTTTGTGCCTAAGACTGCCAGGTGAAAAACTGGGGGGGAGGGAGGTGTAGGAGGGGTGTGGGATTGTGTTATATATACACACACACGTGTATGTGCACATGTGCATATTTGTTTTTTGTAAAACACAAAACTTTTTCAATTATTTCACCTTCCCCAACCAAAGTAACCAAATCTGTCTCTGTTCCAGCGTCAGCCTATCCTAAGCAAAAATTCAAGCAAGTTATACTGAAGCACACACAGGATTGGTTTTTTGAGAAAAATGTGACTTCCTTAGCTTAATAGCTGCTTGGCTCACCGTAAGGTGGTTGGAGAGGAGAAATGGACACTAACAACTTCCCGTCCTAGGCTTCCCCGGTGTTGGTTTAGTGGAAGTTCTGAGTAGTTCAGCGAGGCGAACGGCAGAAAATTCAATGTTTGTGGTCATCACAGCCTGGGTGAGCAGCAGGGCTGCACCCTGCGAGTTGGAATCGCTCGTGCGTGTATGCGCCTGCTGGGTTTTCTGCTGGGTGTTGCATCCCGATGACCCACATGATTCATTTTGTCCTTTATCACTAAATTTACTAAGCATAGGAATACTAATTGTTTTTAATATGGCATTAAGCCTTATTTTGACACCCCTCTTTTATATTTCTAAGTTGAATGCAATGGCTTGGATCGAATCGAATCTAATCTATGAAGACATCTCATTTACTGACTCCACAGATCCCAAAGTGGAAATTAAGTTGCATTTTGTTTTTTTACACTCAGACTTCAAATGCATTTATAAGGAAAGTACTGCACTTTTTTTTTTAACCTTTTCAAACCTTTGAATATCTTAATTTCAGAGCAATTTGTAAATGTTAACTAAGTGAAACCTTGGCAAGCACTACGGCAATAAGTTATCATTAATTATTGAAACATGATAACTGCTTTAGAGCTTATGGTTCTGGCAGCAAAATTTAATGCTGTTTCTTTTAATAATAGTTAAGCCATATCATCTAAGGTTTCTGGCTTGTTTGAGATGTGAATTTGTTTTATAGATTATAAATATACCTATATAGTGTATGTATAAAGCAGAATGCCTGTCCTTACTGATTATTTTTTGTACCATATTGTAAATTATATTATTTATTCTTTACCAATTTTGGAAAAAGGTGTTTTGGTTATTTAATATAATATACAAAAGCTGTTAAACTTCCTCTGTTTAAATTTCCAATTCAACTTGTAAAGCTGTTTTTATTCTTGTGCATAAATACATACTAATACTTGGTCTAACTTATGTACAGTGTGTTACTTGCACTTAATGTCCTATTTTTTTCATTTAACCTTTATTTACATAATAGTGGCTCCTTTGGGGGGGAGGCTAAAAATTTGTCCGTAAGATGAAACCTTCCAAGGTGAAATCCTGTTTCAGTGAAATCAGCGGCGTAAATTCAGTTGATGTCTCTCATCCCAGAATTGTCATGATTTTCCCTGTGGTGAGAGAAGGTTTTGGCTGGGTGGGGTTTTTTTCTGCTTTACAGCTTCCATTCCCAGTCATGTTCACTAAGTGTGTCAGAAAGGGGTCAGACCAAGGGCTTCTATCGTGATTGTCCTGTCATTGTCCATGGTCACCAGTAACAAGGAAAAAACAAACAAAAAAAGCACAATTAAGAAAATACAGCTTAGGGGTTATGTTTTGCTTCACAGCTTCAGATAAGCAGGAGCTTACATGCAGAGGCTGTATTCAGGCCGTCCTGTTTTAATAGCCACTACCAGAAAAACTTCACCCTGAAGAGAAACAGGTTGTCCAGCGAGTGTTGTGCTGTATCTCTCCTCGGAGCTTTCCAAGACAAAACTGAATAAAGCCCAGAGGAAGCTGGTCTGATCTAGCTCACCCTGCCTAGACTCTAAGCCTAAAGAAAGTGCAACTGTGTTCTTAATCTAATGGTAAGAAATGAAGAATGTTTTAAAAAGCTCAACAAAAGTATTCTTTGATGCTTCCTTTCCATCCCGAGAGCAAGGACGCATCTGTACCACTTGTGTGCTGGGAAAATGGACTATATGCCTGAGTGAGAAATTTCTGTGCAGCTTCTCACCCCCTGATGCTGTGCCAAAGGCTCACAGCAAAGTGAATGTCACCTCTTTGCCACCTTCTGTCAGAGCTGGTACTGCACTACTGCTTTGTTTTCTCCCAGGTTATCTAATTTTGCCCTTAATGACCAAAGCTTAATGCCGTAAAAACAGAAGGAATGAGTCAAAAGTAGAGAATGATTAGCAAGGCAAGAAATGAAAAAATGCAGGATGTTGCCACTAGAGTACATTTTGGGTGTGTTGCTTTTCTGGTTTGACTTTTTTTTTTTTAATTCAAGACAAAAGCAACACTTATCAGCTGCCTCTGAATTCTTGGCATACAGAAAGCTGTAGAACCTTTTAAATAAAACCTTCACTGCGACTGTTCACTGGTAATGTTACCCTTGATGACACTGTGGGGTCCGGCAGGCCCTGCGAGCGCTCCGTGCAGCTCCACCCGCTCCTCCCAGCCCAGATTCTCCAGGAGCTCGATGGATTTCCCGTGGCAGTCGCCCAGCGCTGCTCCACGAGCCCTGAGCCCTTCCCGGACACCTTTTCCTGAGCCGCAGGGCAGCTCCAGCGGGCGGGGCCCGGCGCTGCGAGAGGCGGAGGCAAAGCGCTCCGCTCTGCCGG
>NW_009712855.1:0-1478 GCF_000703405.1 Apaloderma vittatum | reverse complement strand
CGGCGGCCAACCACTGCATCTCCTCGCACAGGTAGTCCCAGTGCACCTTGGGCCGGGCGGGCTCGGGGACCTTGGGCAGGCGCCGCAGCGACCAGAAGCCCTCGCGCTTCATCTCGGCCACCCGGTGCTCCACCTCCGCCTCCTGGGGGTGAGTCGCGGTCAAAACGTCACAATTTGTCCCCAAAATCTACTAAGCTGCCCCAAAACGTCTCTAAATCGGCCCCAAAATCGTCTAAATTGCAGAAAAGTTTACCAGGAATTAACGCAAAAATAGCAGTCGGCCCCAAAATCCCATAAAATGCCTCCAAAATCCTCTAAATCGGCCCCAAAATCCTCTAAATCGGCCCCAAAATCCTCTAAATCGGCCCCAAAATCCTCTAAATCGGCCCCAAAATCCTCTAAATCGGCCCCAAAATCCTCTAAATCGGCCCCAAAATCCTCTAAATCGGCCCCAAAATCCTCTAAATTGCAAAAAAATTTACCAGGAATTAACGCAAAAGTACCAATTGTCCCCAAAATCCTGTAAATTGGCCCCCAAATCCTCTAAATCGACCCAAATATCCTCTAAATCAGTCACAAAGTCCCATAAATTGCCCCCAAAATCCCCGAAATTGCACCCAAAATCCTCTAAATCAGCCCCAAAATCCCATAAACTGCCCCCAAAATCGTCTAAACGGGCCCCAAAATCCCCTAAATCGGCCCCAAAATCCTCTAAATCGGCCCCAAAAGCCTCTAAATTGTCCCAAAATCCCCTAAATTGTCCCAAAAACCCCTAAATCACCCCCAAAACACCATAAATTACCCCCAGAATCTCATCAACTGTCCCCGAATTTCTGAATTACCCCAAAAATCTCATAAATTGCCCCAAAAATTTTTTACATCACTCTCAAAACCCCATAAATCACCCCAAAAATCCCCCAAATTGTCCCCGAAAATCGTGTAAATGTCGCAAAAATCCCACAAATCACAAAAAAAATCCAGAAATCATCCCCGAAATACTCCAAAAATTCCATGAGTTGCTCCCAAAATCTCCAGAATTGCCCCAAAAATCCCCAAAATCACCCCCAAAATCCTTTAAATTGCCCAAAAAATCCCTTGAATTGCCCCAAAATTTCCTTAAATTGCCCCAAAATTCCCCTAAACTGACCAAAACTCCCCTAAATTGCCCCAAAATTTCTATAAATGAGCCCCAAAATTCCATAAATTACCCCAAAATTCTCTAAATCAACCCCAAAATCCTTTAAATCAACCCCAAAATCCTTTAAATCAACCCCAAAATCCTTTAAATTAACCCCAAAATCTCCTTGTCTCAAAAATTCTACAAATTGCCCTCAGAAAACTCTAAATCGCCCCAAAAATCCCACAAATCACCCCCAAAATCCTATAAATTGCTCCAAAATCTCTAGAAACTGCCCCAAAATCCCGTAAGTTGCCTCAAAATCCCATAAATTGCCTCAAAATCCCATAAACTGCCCCAA
>NW_009712854.1:1162-2041 GCF_000703405.1 Apaloderma vittatum | reverse complement strand
CACCACCTGGTACTCGGTGCTGTTGAAGCGGTTGACCCGGATGACGCTGGTCTTCTGCTGGGCGTTGGCGTTGTCGGAGTTGGTGGCATAGAGGTAGTTCTCGAAGACAGTGAGCCCGTAGAGGTGTTCGATCTGGAAGGCACCACGCAGGTGTCCACAAGGAATGTAGGAGACACGAGAACCCCAGTGCTGAGGCGTGCAAAGCCCCCAGCTCCCACCCTGATCCTGCTTTACTCAGGGCAGGAGAATGGGCCTGGCGGGTAGGTGCTGCAGGACGAGCTGGTGCTCAGCAGCTTGTGCCTTCTCTGTACTGGACCAGCAAAGCCAAGCCTGCAGACCAGTGTCCTCCAGCAGGCCACGCTCAGACATGCCAGCAGCGCCCCTGACCCTGACCTCCCCCTGCCCCTGCTCACCAGGATGCCCTGGATGATGGTGTGTCTGTTCTTGCCTTCATAGTCAACCACCTCGATATAGTCCAGGTAGGCGTCAGCCCAGTACACCAGCCGGTTCACCAAGTCCAGGGTGATACCGTGGGGAAAGACGATCTTGCTGTCCACCAGCTTGGTGCGGTTCTGCCCGTCCATGTCGCAGCGTTCCACCTTGGGGATCTGCCCGTAGTCGGTGAAGAACACTTTGCTGCGTGAGAAGGGCAAACGCGGGAGCTTAGAACCTTGATGTCACGTTCAACGTGCACTGAAGGAGGATGCAGACGTACGGACAGACACGCTTGTGCAGGGGCTTGGGGTCCACCACAGCAGCTCCCAGCCGGGGCCGCACCCGGGCCCTGCACCAGGTGACACGTTAAAACACAGTCGTGCGCCTGAGACCCGTCCTGCCGTGGCGGCGGCTCCCGGCCCAGCCCCCCCCCACCACCGCAGA
>NW_009712854.1:790-1044 GCF_000703405.1 Apaloderma vittatum | reverse complement strand
CCCCCGCGCCGCGGGCCCCGCCACCTGCCACACGCGCGCCTCGGGCTGCTCCGATGATTCAGCACTCCAGTTTCCTCATTCCCAGGACTTTGCAAAACGCAGAGCTGCCCTCTGACCACAGCACCCCGTGTAAACAGGCGCAAAGGGAGCTCACGTCGTGCAAGCATCTGTCTGTTTCAGTTCCCGAAAGCGGGTAAAAACCACACAGCTACAGCCACAGCTGGTCCTGAGCGTGGCCGGCTCCGTGCTGTAGG
>NW_009712854.1:354-720 GCF_000703405.1 Apaloderma vittatum | reverse complement strand
GGAGGAGCGGGACGAGCCCCTCCAGAGAAGGGCTGCTGGGTAGGGGCACGCAAGCACAGGACACCCCCACGGGAAGGACCACACGCTTGGCCACCATCGCCCAGGGCAGTCAACCAGAAGCCCCGGGCTTGGATGCTGACATGCCCCAGGTCACACCGACTCTTACCCCATGGCCGGGTCCAGCGCTATCCCCTTGGGGTTGTACAGCTCCAGGTCCAGCAGCGTGACGCAGGTGACTCCATTCTTGTTGCAGACAAAGATCCTGTCATCGATGTCATCCACGAAGTAGAAGTTGCCCGTGAGCCAGTCAATGGCCATCTGCTCCACATCTAGGTGGGAGAGGCGGGGGGGGGGGGGAGTGGGCCG
>NW_009712854.1:0-274 GCF_000703405.1 Apaloderma vittatum | reverse complement strand
CTTTGCACCGCACCAGGGACCTGGCCCCGGCCACCCCATGGGGATCTACAGAGCAACCCATCCCCTGCTCCCGAGGGGCACAGGGACAGATTCCCTGGCTGCGGGGGACAGTGCTGCCCGAGATGGTGCATGCAGCTGGGAAAGCATCCCACAGGAACCAGGCTGGAGGAGGCGAGAGGCAAAACCATCTCCTGCAGAGCCGAGCAGTCGGGAGGGGAAGGGGCTCAGCCCAAGCACTGGGACGGCAAACTGGGAGGGTCGGCAGCAGCCGGGG
>NW_009712853.1:0-16406 GCF_000703405.1 Apaloderma vittatum | reverse complement strand
TGTGGCCGGACAGGGGGCTGCTGGCCCTGCCACTCTGCGAGATTGTCTGCGTCTTTGGACAGCTTTGCAGATGTTAGCCAAGGCACTGTTAACCTAAAGTCAGACAGATGCTGAGAGGGGTCTGTCTCTACTGAAGCTGAGTCGAGAGATCCTAAAATTGAAGTCTTTTTTTCCCCCTTGGGTAATACTGAAGAACCCTGGACTGCTGAGTGATGGTTTTCGCTGTCCTTTTGGCTCTGACCTCTCTCTTGCCTTTTCTTCCTTGCTTTTGCTCTGTTTTTTTTTTGTACTCAGTTCATTTTAATTCTGCTTTTTTTTTTTTTTGAGCTATCTTAATTCTTTCCTTTTCATCTGCCCAAGCCTGATTTTCAGTTCCATAGCATTTCTCCTGACCTGGCTTCACTCCTCCTGCCACTTGCGTCTTTTCCTCCTCAAGCAATACCAACTTTACTGGAAAGTGCTCAGGTATCCAAACTCGAGTCCCAACTGCACACCTTAGGGTTCAGGCTGGGGCTGGCCCTGCTGACATGAGGAACGGGAAGTACTTGGTGGCCTCTAATCTGCTGTGTGTCACCGCCAAGCAGATAAGTGGTTTTGTGCTCGGCGTCCTCCGTTGCCTTGTGGTTTCCTCCCTCACTCAAGGCTAAGTGTCGGTGCTGCACATCCCGCACAGGGTGTGCACAAGCCACAGAGACAGAGCTGGTGATGTTTTATAAACTTGCTTTGCTAAAGCTAGTGCTTGTCCCAACGTGGACTCTTAATCTCTCTTGGGTATGAAATCAATCACTTTGGCTGTTGTTGATGGGAATTGGGACTGACGGTATAAAGTCAGGTTTACGTCCACCTTTTCACAGGACTGGTATTAGTTTTATATAAACAAAACCAAAAAATTGAGGGCAGAAAGATGCTTAGGACAAAAAAAAACCATTTGAAGCATTGCCTTACTTTGCCCCCAGGATTTGACTCCCTGTCTGTGAGCATGTTCACTGGAACACATCTTGCCCTCACAGGGACAGAACCAGGGGGAATGGTTGCAAGTTGCAACAGGGCAAGTTTAGGCTGGACATGAGGAAGAAATTCTTCACAGAAAGAGCGGTCAGACACTGGAACAGACTGCCTAGGGAGATGGTTGAGTCGCCATCCCTGGATGTGTTCAAATGTCGTTTAGATGTGGTGTTGGGTGATATGGTTTAGGGGTGAACTTGTAGTGTAGGGTCAGTGGTTGGACTCGATGATCCTAAGGGTCTTTTCCAACCTGAATTGTTCTGTGATTCTATGATTCTATGATTCTATGGTTCTCACTGCTTTGCTGATGCTCTCCTGGCACACCCAGCTGGCAGCATCTCTGTTGCACAGAACTGTGGGCTAGGACAGACATCCAGTGATGAAAGGTCAGGAGTGTCCTATAGCTACAGGATAGCTTCAGGTCACCTATTGCAGCACTTCTTGCTGAGCACTTGCCATGTCTACCTTCTACACCAAAGCCATACAGTCTGCATGAATATAGTGTTTCTTCTGTTTCTTCATATCCCTTCCTCAGCAATCCCAAACTGCGTGCCCTGGCAACAGCCCTGTCCCCAGGCTTCCTGAGGTTTGGTGGCACTGAGACTGATTTTCTCATCTTTGATCCCAACAAGGATTCAACTTTGGAAGAAAAAATCCTCTGGGAACTTCAGGCCCAGCAAGGTAAAATGGGCATTAGTGTTTTAGACTGGAAGCTATCTTGGGTTTAGGAGGTGTCTTTGACGTAGGCTGGGAACGCCACAAGGGCACGGTGGCCGTGCTGCAGGTCCTCCATGAGGTCAGCATTGCTCTCCTCTGTGGAGACGATATCCATGGACCTTCAGCGTGATCTGTTGGAGGAGCTGTGCCACCTGTGGGAAAGTGAAGAAAGGCACAGTGGACCTCATGTCCACCCTGGCATCTGCTGGGACTCTCCCTTTGCCACCCTGTACTCCCCACAACAGCCTTGAGAGCTCCCCAACTGCCTGGGAAGAGATCAAGGTTGGCTCAAAAATTGTGATTTCATTATGAAAATTAAGTAATGGATGGAAGAAATAATCTGTTAAGAACAGAACAATGATTTTCTCCATCTTGGCCAAAGCCAGAGCTAAGCTGGGGATGCAGCCTTGCCCTCCTGTCATTCCAACAGGGCAAGTGGAAACACACGGGACCACTGCCAACTGCTCGGCTTGGTCCTGGTGTGCAAGGTTTTGCGCTGCAGTAAAGTCCATTTCCTATTTAAACTTAGCAAAAGCATATAAACTCTTCTAGAGGTGTTTCACATAAAAAATTGTCATCTATTCCTGTGATACGTAGCACAACAGTGCAATGGTATGTCACTGTACAACTGGTGGTGCTTGGTTTTGAAGGTCAGTGGTACTTTTTCTCCTTATTGCATTGCTGAGTGGCTGCCTCCTCTCTGGGTAACAGGCTTGTGCCTTCCCCTCTGGCTATGGCTTGTGCCTGGTTTGCATGCCGAGGAGAAAACAAGCTTTGAAGAAAAAGTGTCTTATGACTCCTGCTGTTGGAGCTACGTGTGGCGGGTGGCCCTTTCCCACACACGAGATGAGCAGGAAGCATTGCCCCATATCTGCCTGCAGCAAGGCACGCCGTGAACCCTGCCATACCCCTGCACCGCAGGGTGGCTTATCTGCTCCTCGGGCACAGCAGCCCTTGCTTCTTCAGCTGGCTGGAACGAGGGTTTCCGGATGGTGCTCCAGCTAAAATAGCTGATTGGGGTACGACTGCTATGATACCAGTCTCCAGAAGCATAGCTTCCCCATCCCCTCATCTCCATCACCTTAAGTTGGGAAATGTAACTTTTACGTATATTTATTCATCAAGCCAGCCCTCTTTTTCTACACGGCTAACATTGTGAAAGTTTCATAAAATGCACTCAGCCTGGCACCAAGCACTTGTGCTTCCTCCTGAGAAACTCAGCTCTTTGCATGCTGGACCCTGGTGATAAAGATGAGGACTTAATTACTGTTGCCCTTTTTCTGCCCTACAGAGTCTTGTGGCTCAAGGCCTGCGTTTGCTGCTGTTGAGAAGCTACTGCTGGCCCAGTGGCCTAACCAGGAGAAACTGATTCTTGCAGAGCATAACCGGAAAAAGCACAAAAACACCACCATTACAAGTAAGACTTCGATGGATTTTTCTGCTAGGGTTTATAACCAGGGGGCTGCAAATCTCTGTCCTGCAATAAAAGATCCATGGGCTGTTAGGAGGTGAAATCACTGAAAAAGAGTATTTTTTTTTAAGTGGGTGAAATGTTTCTAAGAAATCTTTTTCTACTGTCTGCCCCCTTGTATATAATAGTATTCAGCTGCTACAGAAGTTGGGAGGATCTCAACAGTTTGCAGGAAGGTGTGTAGGTCAGGTCTGGGCTCTGCTGTCTGGCTGGGAGAGCTTGGCACATCTGCAGCACCAGGCTAAGTAAATACACGCAGTAAAGGTTGTCGCTTGGCTGGAGCTCAACTAGCCTACTGTCACCTCGAGATAAATAGCCCTCCCCCCTTTCTCCTCCATGCAGGGAATACGTTGGATATTCTCTACAGCTTTGCAGACTGCTCAGGGTTTCACCTGGTCTTTGGGCTCAACGCCTTGCTGCGGAAAGATGGCTTGCAGTGGGACAGCTCGAACGCCCACACGCTGCTGGATTACTGTGCCTCACAGAGGTACAACATCTCCTGGGAGCTTGGGAATGGTAAGTGCGGAGCCTGCTTGTGGGCCGGCAGTCACCTGGCCACAGGGCGTGGACTAGTAACTTTAGATGTTTTGGATGACGACCTGTAAAGGCAAGGTGATGTTTTATCGGGAAACATTGTCTTAATTGCAAGGACGGATTTCACAGAAGGCCCAATGAATGAGCAGACTGAGGTGATTTTGCTGATCCTACCAAGGCTCTGAGAGGAAGTGAACGATGCCCTGTGAGGTGCAGGATGTCACCTCTGGGGACTAGTTGGGACAGAGTGCTGGAGAGCAGCATGCTGCATCATCCAGGCTTTCGGTTTCATGCTCATCACCTTCAAATACCTCACCCATACTTTGCCAGATGACGTGGAGCCGTGGGGTTTGGTACTCCCTATATGGAATGAGTTGCCCTACTTTGTGTCCTGAAACTAGAGCAGGGTGCTGATGTTCATGTGTCTTCCCCAGAGCCAAATAGCTTCAGGAAGAAATCAGGTGTCTACATCGATGGCTTCCAACTAGGGCAAGATTTTATTCACCTACGCCAACTTCTGAGTAACTATACCCTCTACCGGAACACAAAGCTGTATGGTCCCGATGTCGGGCAGCCCCGAAAGCACACACAGAGACTGCTGAGAAGGTAGGGGTGTGGGGCCCTGGCAGCAACCCCTGGGGTGGGCAGGCGTGGATAGCGGTGGCTCATCTGCACCCAGATGCGGGGGACTTGAGGAGGCTTCTGGGCAGGGTTTCATGAATTTTCTGCTCCAAATCAATAGCAAGGATGTACAAATGGATACATCGAGTCTATTTGAGAACTTATTTCCTGCATTTTTCCTTAAATTAGAAACATGAAAATTTTCCTTGACTGGGCATGACTGAAATCTTACCTGCATGCATGAGCTCAAGGCTTAAATACTCAGCCAGTTGAAACTAAGACACCAGCAGTGCTTCAGTGATCCACATGCCTTTCAGTTGAGCCCTGGCTCATGTGCTGTTGCTGAAAAGGGATTTTCACCCTAGAAGTCTCTGCATGTTACACAAGCACTAATTCATCCTCCCAACAACGTGCTGAGGCAGCCAGGCTGCCCAAAGCCTGTTTAAAAGCCATCACAAGTGTGGTCCCAAAGCAGTTTACCATCTCTACCACCAGCTGCAGGGAAAGGGGAGAGCTGCATGTGGCAGCTTGCTCGTGGGGTACTGCGACATGTCACCGGTACCCACTGACCTCTCACTCTCCACTGCATGTCTCTTCTGATTGCAGTTTCCTGAAATCAGGAGGGAAGGTGATCGATTCTGTCACATGGCATCAGTAAGTACTGTTCAGATACCATCATCGCTCTGCATGTTGCCCATTTTCTTTACAAAACGTCAATTTGAGCATGTCCACAGGAAAGGGGAGGTGAAGTACCCCTTTCAGCAGTTTTTTGGGTGCCCCTCTGCAAACTCATCTGCTCAGAATAAAAGATGAATTGAGGGAGCACGTTACAGAAACGCAAAAGGTCTCCAAAGAGGCTGCTTGGTGCAAAGACCCAAAAAGCAGTGGCAGGGGTTTGTAATACAGGCAAAGTAGCAGGGAATGCAACATGTGCAGGACGGTCATTTTCCGTGCTAAATGTGTGCACTGATTAAAACAGAAGTGGAATGTGGAGAAAAAGACGGCACAGCAGCTTTATCTCTCAGAATAGTGTGTGGGATTGGTCTAGGCTCTGCCCAACACATGGAGAGTTTCTGCAGCAACTGAACCTTTTTGCGTATGCTGTGTTTTAATATGTATCAAACACCGGTGAGATTTGAGCAGTAGACCCGGTTGTCTCAAAGCCCCAAGTTGCCAACACTTGCAGATAAAATGCACTTTCCCGTGGGAAAAAAGGGGTGTTGTATAAAAGCAAAATAAGATAGCTCAGACTTACTTGGCAGAGGTGCCTTCTGTAAGAGCAGAAGGTTTTTAATGTAAGATCTTAAACAGTCTGTGGGTGGCTGGGCTTTGCAGTGGTGTCAGTACCACTGACATTGAGGCCCTCCTTAGCATTGGAAAGGCTGAATCTGCTGGAGTGAAAGCTTTGCTCCATAAAAGCAAATTCAGACAGTTACTGATGACCCTGCTGGCAAATGCACCCAATTCCTTGTAAAAAATGCAACAGAAGCCTCGTTAACTGACGTATTACAGCTTTCTTTTTTTTTTTATTTGTAACAATTTGATATAAATGAAAAGCCCTACAGGTCTGGCTAACCCTCACTCCTAGAGAAGTGCTAAGCAGCTTCTCCTGCTCCCTTTCATTTGCTCTCCAGGTCAGCTAGGGCTGTGGGCATGTAACTCGCCCTCAGATCCCACCCACAGTGCAAAGAGCAGCAGCATGGTCCCAGTCCTTTGCTCTTTTGCCACAGCTTAGAGATGCAGTTTTGAAGTGCTGAGGTGGATAAGTTGGCCCCAGAGCAGCTGCCATGTTTGAAAGTGATTTCCATGTGAAGGTGGTTTTCATTCTGGAGTCAAATGCAGCATGGTGACATGCAGCAGTCAGGTAACAGTGGGAAAAGATGCACGTTCTTATATTTTTTATATATATATATAATACATATATACGCATACATATATATAAAATATATATTTATATATGTGCATGTATATACATATATGCCTTATCTATGTATTTTGAGCTGCTAGCAAGGCATAAAATGTGTCCCCTCCCCTTCCTGAGCTGTTTTTGTCCTGTGGTTGCCTTTGCTTTAAATGGGCATGCATTATTTTCTTTACTAATTTAGGGTTATCGTGTTTTAGCTTCCCGTGTGGCTGGAAGACTTCAGTTATTTCCGGTAGGACTGAGTGATAGCCTGATGAAATGTAAAACCCACAAGGACCCCAATTTCCTGTTCTTTATTTGGACAAGCCAGACTTAAAAGCTCTTCTGCTTATGGTGGAGGGCAACCTTCATCTCATAGGGATGCCTCCATCCCATTCTCCTCCAGATGGCCAGAATACTCCAACAGAGGGACAGAAGCTGGGATCTGGTATTTTTCATATATAGCTTGATACAGTAAAGCAAGGAATCCCATCAAGGGAATCCCATCCCAAGCAAGGACTCCTTGTCAAGAGGAGATTTACAGAAGCTGACTTTTATTCAGTGATGTTTTTCTCATTCTAAATGAGTAGATGATGTGATGTGATATCCTGCTTCCATCAATGTAATTATACCTGATAGTCTCTTAAATACAAACAGCGTACGTACTTGTTTGGAAAACAAACGAAAAAAAAGAAAAGAAAAAAATGTACAGAAAAATAGTGCTGTGGGTAAATGCATCAAGCAACTGAGTAAAAAACTGGTGTCTTGTACCAGTGGTGGTACTTTTCCTTAATTTTGGCTTTGAGGTTTCTTTTTCATTTCCAGTTACTATGTTAATGGACGAAGTGCAACGAGGAAAGATTTCTTGAGCCCTGAAGTGCTGGATACCTTTGCCACAGATGTACACGAAGTCCTGGAGGTGACTTGTCCTGTTCAGTCTTCCCCAGGTTCAGTTTCCAGGGGATTAGCAGAGAATCCAGAATTTCTCACTAGCAATAAACAGGCATCCTCAAAGCTTGGGTGCTGCTGTCATTGTAAACTAAAAAATAAATTAATGATACTTGCCATTTAGCAAGTATGGTGCCAGATGCATCACAAACCTACAACATTCTCATTTATCGGTGTAGTCATTACTCAGGGATGTAATTTATGGTTATATACCCTCTCATCCCTATTTGTCTGTATTTTGAGATCCTGAGAACAGTATAACTTAGAATATGCCACTACTCAGCACAAGAATACTTACAGGACTTGGCTTTTAAGCGATGTTTGCCTGGTTCTATGATTTTTTGGAGGGGGGGGGAGTAAATCTTCTTCTAGGCCTTTTGATCAAAATTTCTGTGACATCCCACCTCAGCTGCTGTTACCTTTAAATGCAAACATTGTACACAAGGGTTTGGCTAAAGCACAAAATTTTGATTGCCCATTATTTCAGTAGCCAAAAAAACTAACTGTTGTGTTCTTATACCATACCGCACAGATTGTTCGTGGGACTGTGCCTGACAAGAAGGTCTGGCTGGGAGAGACGAGCTCTGCCTATGGAGGGGGAGCTCCCAGGCTGTCCAACACTTACGTTGCTGGCTTTATGTAAGTATTGTCACAGATGTGGAGAAATTACACATTTTACCAGATAATGCAGTTGTGTACATGCCCCATGGAAAGAACGTCTTCCTTAGGCTTCCTGGGGACTGAAGGAAATAGGTGGGTTGGGGATTGGAACCTTCCCACTGCTTCCTGTGTGCCTCCCCTGTGACTGAGGTTCGATGTAGGTAATAGCAAATCCGTACTGAAACCAAAGGATGAGAAATGTGAAAAAATTATATTTCTGCCCTTGAACCTGCGATACTCACTCCGTCCTTTTGTGAGGATGGGAAGTCAATCACGAGATGAATGTCCTTTTCTAATGTAATCATTTGACCACTGTGAAATAACTAAGAGAAGAAATTATATTCATTACTGAATTTCCCTTTAAGGACTCCAGTTGTAGCATTTTGTTGAAATAAAAGAGTTCAGGCTTTTCTTAGCACTTTGATCTGTTTGTAGATTCAGGGAGATAAAATTGCGTAGGAATGTGGCAGAGGGGTTGGATTAGATCATCTCTAAGGTCCCTTCCAACCTAAGACATTCTGTGGTTCTAATGTGCAGTTCACACTTTGAAAATTAACTGAAAACATGGTTGCAATGTACTGTTTTTCCCTCCTGTAAGACATGATGATCTTTTCATCAGGGTCTGGTGGTCAACAAGTCCAAGCCTGGTAATGACAGGCAACTTTGACCTTGGTATGATGATTTCTCTTGGCCTTCAGGCCCTTGGCCGGTTCAGGAGCATCTGCTGCCACTCCTGGTTTCCACTGCCTGCAAACAGGGAAGTGGAGCAACTGTTCCCACCAACTCGGACCTCCAGAGGTGGCCTGAAATTATTTTTTAAGGTAATCAATGCAAGACTTGAGTTGAACTTAGTTGTGTGATTTTGAGGAAGTCAGCACCATGCCCTAATTTTGGCTTTCCTATTTCCTGAGCTGCTTAGAGAGAGGCAACGGCGCACAGTTGAGGTCAGCAATTTCACCTGCGTATAGTTTACCTCATTTTTTTTGGCAGGTGGCTGGACAAACTTGGGCTTTCAGCCAGGAAAGGGATTGACGTGGTGATGAGACAGGTTTTCTTTGGGGCAGGGACCTATCACCTGGTGGATGCTAACTTTGAGCCTTTGCCGGTATGTATGCAACCCTTATGAGTTCCAAGTATTCCTTATATGAGTTCAAGTATATATCTAGATATATTTACTGCCACTGCAGGGATGCAGCTAGTCTTCAGCACAGCAGAGACTGATTTCTGGGACAAGAGGCTCTGATTTGTATGCAGATGCTTCTGGAGTTCACAAGGCTTCTCTGGATAGACTAGTTTGAGTACTCCCAGCAGAGCGATGAGTAGCTTTTAAACAGAAGTGATACGAGGTATCATAAGCAATTATATCCCAAGTGAAAACCAAACCAACACAAAGTCAAGACAGAAGTGTTTCCTTAGCTTTCAGTAGTGGCTGAGGGATAATTAAATGAAACTATGCATTTAGTATAGTTGGATTTCTTAGGAAATAATGTTGTGATGAAACATCATTATTTGAACTCTACATTGTTCTTGCACATACAGCATGTTTCTTTGTCCTAGTAGCACTTACCTTGGGTGAGAGGATAGTGTCTTTCTTTTTAGCTTTCCTCTCATTTTTCTGGTTCCAAGTTGTGATTTTCACAGGCTCATGGAGACCATCTGAGAGGAGACCCAGCATACGGGGTTTTTCTGTCTTGCCTTGTCCAGGGCTGCGTTGCTAGGCTTGTTGCTTTGGGCTTTTTTTATTCCCTCTTTTAAAATAGATTTAACTTGGACTGAAAGGATGTGCCTTGCTCCTCGCCTACAGGCAGTACAGATGCTAATCAAGCTAATAATGCTTTAGAGGCAGGGAAATCCAAATCCAGGTCCATCACTTTTAGTTAGCATAGAAATGAAGAAGCATAGCAGTGTCAGAAGGCTGCCCCTCCTTGCAGACAGGCTGAGCATGTAGGCTGATGGGAAAAGTCACTTCCCTGGGCTCCTGGTGACTCAGGAGAGAAACATGACAGTTTTCCTTCTAGGAAAACCTCAAAGACAGATGAGCTGGGAGAAGGTCTCTGGAATCCATCCGCTGGAGTCTCCCCTGGGACTGTGCTCAGAGAAGCGATAGTGCAAAATGCAGCCCACCTGCAGCCTTCTAGTCCCAAAACACATCTGTACAGATCGTGGGCTGTCTTTAGTATGATCATGGTGTTCACAGAGGAAAAGTAACAGTCAAGATGCAAGAAAAAGCAGACCTGGAAAAAATGAGTCTGCACCTGGACATCATCCTGGGGTTGTCAGAGGACTTACTCTTGACTGGCGTTAAGAAAATGTTGTCTCAAAACTGAGTTTGTTTCCCGGTGTGCAATAAGCAAAACTCACACACTGAGACAAGATACTGCAGTTTATTTCATTTCTGCAGAGATGGGTGTTAGGTGGTAATTCCACAAAGCTAGCAACATATTTATCTTGTTACCTGATTAATAAAAACATGCCTAAATTTACAATTACTGGTCAGTGATTACTATCCCTTTTATTATTGGTTAGGTATATTCAAATTAGCCTTGCTTTTCATGTAAATTAGCATGCATGCTCCTTACGGGGAGAGAGGGGGTAAGTTTTCTTGGGCTTGAATTAAGTGGGTCAAGGTTGTGATCTTTCCCTGCTGCCTTTACCTTTGGCTGACTTCATGTCCTTTGGCAATTATCCAGCTTCCTCAGCACACTCTGGAGTAGGATGTTTCCTTTTTATCAGTTTTTCTTCCAGGGTATAGTCCTAGTAAGGCATGCATTTTATACGAAGTATAAAATTTATACTTACGCAATAAAGCTATTGAAACAACATGCTTATGCAATAAAGCTGTTGAGCAATGGTCCTCTTTAGAACTCTTATGCAGTATAACTAAGTGAAACAGTGTCACTGTAACTTAAGCATTAATCCATATATGGGTTTACTTAGTCTACACAAAATCAATCCCAAGACCTGTTTGACGTTAGTGAAAGGCATAAAAGTTTTTGGGAGCTTCCTCCCCATGTTGTGCCTGTGGACTGAGCACAGGCTTCTCTCCTGCAGGAAGGGTGGCTCCTCCCCTGAGGGTCAGTGCTGAGGCGCTCTGCACCCTGCAGAAGGGTGGTTTCCAGAATGCAGACAGTCTCTCCCCCACAGAAAGAGTTCTGAGATTTATCTGTGAAGGCGAAAATGACTCTAAGGTACCTTGCAAACACAGCTGCTCTGCAGCTTGGAGGCAGGGTTTTATCTTTAGCTATGCTAAATAGATACGGTGACAAACTTGGTAAAGCAAAACATTATGGGGGAAAAAAAAACCACCCTGAAATTACCCACAAAATGAATGTTACATTAAGCACCATGTGGAGTACCTGGCATGTACGCAAGTGCTTGTGCGTGTTTTTGTGCCTCCCAGGACTACTGGCTCTCGCTGCTCTACAAGAAGCTGGTGGGTACCAAGGTGCTGCAAGTCGGCCTGGCAGGAGCCGATGAGAGGAAGCTCCGTGTCTACCTCCACTGCACAAATGCCCTCCAGTAAGTCTTCACAAAGGGCGAAATAACCCAGAAACTGAGCCCAGGGCTGCTCCCAGGCCAACAAAAGCAACTTGGGACAGTGTGAGGACACTCGTTATTTCTGTGAAACCTCTTTCTTTCCTGATCTCCTCCATTGTTTTCTCCTGCCTTTTAGTCCAAAGTACAGAGAAGGGGACGTGACGCTGTTTGCCTTAAACCTCTACAACGTTACCCAACGTTTGCAGCTACCGAATTACCTATCAAGCAAGCATGTGGATCAGTACCTCTTACTGCCTCATGGCAAGGAGAATATACTTTCCAGGTAAGTGTGCAACTCCTCCTGTGTCTGTAGAAAAGATTGTGTATAGAGTTGGATGGCCTCTAAAACCTCACCTCGTTCAATTTGCAAGGTGGGGCGGTAGAAGGTGTTACCATTCAGTCATCTGTGATATTTTTTAGTAAGGTCTGACTTCTGTTAAACCAGGTCTCCTAAAATCAGGCTGCTGAAAGCTTGGTAAGGTATGAGGACACTTGTTTGCTGTTACTTGGAAAGTATTTTCCTAGCAGGCTGCAAAAAGGACTCTAGACCAGCTACGAAAGTCTTTTTTCTTTTGCACAAGGTATATTGCTTTCCCAAGTGCTGTCTTCTGATTTAGAGCAAGGTGTTCAGACTTTGTGTGGCCTCTTTTGTTGTTACCTCTAATGCATCAGCACGAGAAGGATCTGCTCTGTGGGCCTAGAAGATACATCTTAATATTTGCAGGAGAAAAAAAACAATGAAACTTTCTATTTCTCAAGGGCAGCTTTGCTGTTAGCCTCACTAGAAGAGTAAGAAACATGTACTTTACAGCTTGTTTGTGCTATGACTCTAAAGGAGTCCTTGCAGAGGGAGTGCAGCAGATGCTCTGTGTGCATGCACACATAAAACCCTCAAGGGAAGTTTTGTTTGGCTTTGGGTTGAGCTTATGTTTACACTCAGGTCTGGAGCTGTTTGTGCTCGATGGCAAACAGAGCACAGCTGCCCAAACAGTCTGTCTGTCCCTCTCCAGGTCTATTGAGCTGAATGGCCGTGTGCTACGGATGGTGGATGACAAAACGCTGCCAGAGCTTACCGAAAAAACACTGGGTCCCGGCAGCATCCTTGGCCTTCCAGCCTTCTCTTACGGCTTTTACGTTATCAAAAATGCCAAAGCTATTGCTTGCATTTAAATGGTTAATACACACACACACACAGGATAAATGTAAAGCACTTGGCTAGTAGGGAAGCTTAATCCTAGAAATTCACGTTTGTACCATGAGATTTAATTCTGGCAAGGGATGCAAATGTGGCAGCACTTTGGGCTAAGGAGGACATAGAATCATACAGTGGTTTGGGTTGGAAGGAACCTTAAACATCATCTAGTTCCAACCCCTAGGTTTTTCACATGCTTGCATGAGAACAAAACGGAAAGAACGCCCCCCCTGCACAGGCTCTCCTCAGTGGGTGCGCCCACGGGCCGGGAGGGAGCAGTCATTGCTCCGCTGCCCTCCCTGCATCTTCCAGCCACTGCGTGATGGCCACTTTTCCCACTCACACAACCGCACCATGATCCACGCTGATCTCTTCACCGTGCTGCATGCATGACACCCCTCCCTGGCATATTGGGAGGCCTGCTGGGTGATTTGTTTGTGAAAGATGCTCATTAGGCTCCCGGGAGATTGGTCCAGCTAAAGCAAGCCCAGGCAGGGGCTGGTTGTGCTCTCGGTCCAGGCTGCGTCGCTGTGCCCAAGCACGGGGCCCTCCTCCAAGGCACGTGTGGAGCTGCTTCAGCTTCTCACACTGCATTTGGGGCTCTGCCAGCAGGGAACTGCAACCTTCCTTCTCCCTCTCATTTCTGCAGGCACGGCTCTTAAAGCAGTTCCTTCCAAAGCTTGTCTTTTTAATTTAGCTGTACAGCTTTGATTTTTTGCCTGCACCGTGTGGTGAGGAGGGGTCGTGGTTGCTGAGGGCATCTCAGGGTGGACAGCGGGGACATGCAAAGAAAACCGAGGTCAGGATGCCTGCAGGAGAAAACGCCGAGAAACCAGGTCCTCCGTGGGATTTGGGGCAGCACTGCGTGTTTTTTTTCAAGTTAAAAAAGTGCAGTCACAAGATGGAGCTGTGGCCATGAGATTTCCAAAGGCACATGAAATGTGACACATGACATGTGCCACATGAAATATGCAGGCAGTTCCTGCAGAGTGGTCTACCTCTGCTCTCACACACTCTGTCCCCCGGGAGGGAAGGAGAGGGAGCCCACCAGCACCCTGGCAAACCCTCTGTGGTTTCCCTTTTTTAAGTTTAAAAGGTTGCTACCAGCTCTAGGGCGGGGAGGGGAGGGCATCTATTTTAATGAGAAGACTTAGCACGGAGTACTGATGTATCTTTGAAGCCAGGATGAAAAATTGCACAATGAAAAAGTTGTATTTAAGGTCAGGGTGTCAAAGCAGTGTTTGTATCCACAGCGCAGATGCATGCTTTGAAGGGTTACCTGTGGGGGGGTAATAATAGGTCAGAAATGAGAATAAGGAAGGCTATGTTTGTTTATGTTGTCCAAGTTCAATACAAGAAGTAAAGAGAGGGTAAAATAGATTGGAAAGTCTTACATATAGTCAACCTAAAGTTAATATTATTTTAATAATATAAGTTACAACTAAGACATTAAAGTTGTTTGCCTGGTAGCATCTTTTTAGAACTTTTCTAACAGTTTTGTTTATTCTGATGTTTGTGACTTTTATATTTGAAGATTTTAATTAAAAAGTAATTTTTACCAGCTTTTGGCAAGTTATTTTATTTTTTTTTTCCTGAAGACTCCTTTTGAGCATAGTGATACTGCAAAACACTGTGTGTTTCCTTTGGTCATACCTCATCTGCGCTTTGTGTGATTCCCAACAAGTAAATACGAATGAAAACAAGCATACTCAAGTTGGTGTGCTTCAACTGTAGTTGACCATGACCTCAGAGGCCCTCAGCCCCACGATCTGACTCAGACCCAATACATGGGCTGAAGATCGTCACACAGTAGCTATTAGGCGGGGTACAGGGATGCCTGGGTGTGCAAATGAGAGCTGCTTGGGCTTCTCCTCCCAGCCACATCTCCTCCTCTGAGCCTGGTTCTTCATGTAACAGGGTGGCGAAAGATATGATTTACAGCCCACATAACTGCTTTCAACTTAAAAAGTTCTACGTACACATGGTCGACCTCTTTTTACCGAGTGTTGTGTATTAGCTCTGTTCGAAGAAAGCATGAGGGAGAGGAGCATAGGAAACAAGATGCTGGATCCCCGCACACCAAGACAGGTAGGCTCAGAACCAGAGGCAAACACTGCCCTTGCAGGATCCATCTTGCAGCAACAACTGCACGAGAGGGACCTTATCTCAAATGCTTTTTAAACTCTCTGAATATCAGAAACCTTAAATGCCTATATATGTATATATATACATACATACACATGCTAATCTGAGACCGGAAATTATTATATCTTGCTCAAGTTCCAATTTACTTTTGCATTTTTGACTCTGGAGCTTGGATTACTCACCTTATATTTACTGTAAATCAGTTTCTGGAAGGTGGAGTAAGTTGCATCATGAGGCCTTTGTACGGGGGATCATATAAAATACAGAAATTGATAATCTCCTTGGAATCAGAGGCAATTTGACCATCAGTTAGCATCTGAGTCACGCAAGACAGTGAGGCCTTAACAGCTTCTGGTGATTGTTCAAAGTCTGAAATATGCTATTGCCTAGATTTTTTTTACAGTGAGAAGCCAGGCCACCTTATAATGAATATAAAACTAGTGACAGTAAGTTTGCTTTTCTGCTTTACTTCCATGAAGTCCTTAAAAATTGTCTGCAGACAGTCCAGGGTTTGCTTGCCATGTCACACATTAAAAAGAAAAGGTGCGCAGTGTCTGCAAAGGAGCACCCACCTGGTGAAAATCAGAGTATTGGGAGTTCCTACGGACACAGCAGGCAGCAAGGCTGTGGGCACATCTGGCTGGCTGCCCTCAAGGATCTACTGTTCAGACATGCCTCAGGCAGTCATCTGTACCTGGATAAAGCCCATGATGACCAACCATGTCAGTGTGAAAAGGAGCCAAGGTCACAAAAAAATAAATAAATTAGTCACACTTCATCAGAGCGGAGCAACTGTTTCTTTGATGGTCCTGTGCAAATCATTTTACTGCTGTTGAGTGCTGCTCATTAAAACAGCGAATGGAAAATTTGTGAGACTCAGTTCACCCTCACTTTCTTTTTTCACCTCCTCCCGGTAGTCAGGACTTTGGGAAATTAAAGTTCAAAACGGTTTCCCTTGTGTTTTGTGAGTGTATTAGTTGTTGAAGCTGAAGGAAGTGTGGAATGAGACAAAAGTGACGCGCTACAGAGACAGCAGCAAACCTGGGCACATTCTGTCACTGAAACCATGCCATGCATGATAAAGGTTTTATGGCTCTGTCCAGAGCTCCCCTCCCTCCTCCATTTATGCACATAAAACAGTAGGAGAACTGGTTGTGCAAGGACAGAGATCCAAGAGCCATATATAAAATTGGATTTTTTTTATTAACTAGAGTCCAGAAAGGTTTGGGAGATGAGACATATCCTGGTGCGTGAACACCGGTCACATGATCACAGAATGTCAGAGGCTAGAAGGGACCTCGATCATTTAGGCCAGCCCCCCTGCCAGAGCAGGATCACCTACAGTAGATCGCACAGGTACGCGTCCAGCCGGGTTTTTAATGTGTCCAGAGAAGGAGACTCCACAACCTCCCTGGGCAGCCTGTTCCAGGGCTCTGTCACCCTCAACAGGGAAAAAGTTTTTCCTCATGTTTTTGTGGAACCTCCTGTGCCCCTGATGGTTTACTGTACAGTTACCTAAGGGAGTTCAACACACAGCATGCAAGGCTGTATAAACAGCACACCTGCTGCCAGCGCGGTGCTGAGGCACGGCAAATAGCCATGACACAAGTTATTAAATCTCCGCAACCCCTCCTTCCGCCGGCCGGGCTCTGGCTCCTCCCCCGGGGAGTGCT
>NW_009712852.1:0-1111 GCF_000703405.1 Apaloderma vittatum | reverse complement strand
AAAAAAGAAAAAAAAACAACCCAAAGAACCCCAAACGCGTCCTGACTCTTTAACTGCCCTTATTTACTGAAAAAAAATAGATGCCAGAGCAGCCCCAGAGAGGGATTAGGTGATGTCAGAAGGGAGGGGCCATTTCGTCACGGATGGGGGGTACCGAGGGCTGAAGCTGAGGTCCCTCCCGCTCAGGTTGGGTTTCCCCCACGGCGGCGAGCCTATGCTTTAATTGCCCGAAACAGCTCTGTTTCCCACCTCCCTTCTTATTTTTCTTATTTTTTTTTCCCTTGCAAATAAAGTAAACACAAGAGGGCGTTTCGAGCCTTTGATCCCTGCTCTGTACAGTAAGGAAAACAAACTGAACTTCAAAAGGGATAGAGGCATTCTGGGGTTAATTTCGTTTCCTAAAAGGCTGAACGCGGCAATAAATCATAACTTGCCTCCTCTCCAGGAAAGCGCTAATCGGAGGAATATGTACGAAAAGCGCCTTTCACCATTGGCAGCCTCAGAGACCGCGTAGGCTGTGATCTGAGGGATCAGACTTGGTGCCGGAGATATTATAAATCAAGAGGTTTAATAAATCTTCGCAGGCGACGGCTCCGCGGGGCCGCGGCGAGGGGCGGGGGCGGGGGGAGTGCCCGGCGGTAATGTGGGTAACCGTGAAAATTCACTTCCTCGCAAGAACCGCGTTAAGTAAACCTAACACCGAAATGTTGTCTGGCAATCTGTCTTGAAAAGGTTACAGCGTGTTAAAGATTTGGAAAGCTCCATAAAGCAGTAAAGGTTATGAAGTACGGCTTAAAGGTTTATCAAATGACTTCCCGTGCCGGGACAACCTTTAAACTGAAAGGCAAAACCTGCAGCCTGTGATCTTCGCAGCCTTTGCCCATAAATGTGTTTGTGTTTTCTGCCGCTTTACAGTATCACTTCCCTAACACGTAATTTAAATCTACTTTTCAGGAGCCGGTATCTGGTAGTAAAACTAATACCAAGCAATTAGACGTGGTGCTTTAAAACCGCGTCGGCGTGGATGCGGTACGAAGGGGTGGACACCCAAAACCAGGCGGTGAACCTGGAGCTGGGAAGTGGGGGAAAAAGTCCCCTAAACTTGGGGCTG
>NW_009712851.1:3045-3361 GCF_000703405.1 Apaloderma vittatum | reverse complement strand
CAAACCCCCCAACGCCGCGGTTTGCGGAGCCCGGCCTATCTCCCAGCGCAGGCCACAGCTGCAGATCTTCAAAAAGCCAGGAGGCGCCTAAAATCCAACTCCCTTGAAAAGCAAACGGGGCAGAAAAAACCCCCACGCCCCCCCCAGCCCAAGGCAAGCGACCAACTGACCTGCACGAAGAAGATAAAGTGCTTGAAGGAGGTGTTGAGGTGGGCTTCCTCCTGCAGCCGCATGACGGAGTCGAAGTGCTGGTGGTAGATGTGGGCGTAGACGCGGAAGAGCCGCTTCAAGATCGGCTTGGCCCACGACATGAAGT
>NW_009712851.1:2289-2589 GCF_000703405.1 Apaloderma vittatum | reverse complement strand
CAAAATCCTTCGAAAGCGGGGCAAAGGGGAATCCCCCCTCCGCGTTTTGGCTGTCGCCTCCTGACCCACGACAAGCAAAAACCATTTAAACAGGAAACCGTGACAGGAAACGGCCCCAAACAGAGAAACAGGAACTCGCAATCTAGATACTCCTGGGCAGGAAAGCGGGGCAGGACGTTACGCGGCGCCCCAAAACTACGACCCTAAAAACTGCCTTTGAGCAGCCTGACAGACACGCTGCCCTGCCGCAGCTTCGCCTCGACAAAACCTGGAAGCGCAGAACTGACACGGAGCGTTCTT
>NW_009712851.1:0-2241 GCF_000703405.1 Apaloderma vittatum | reverse complement strand
TACGCATGCCTGAGCAGCCCGCGCGCCCGCCCGCTTCCCCCCCGGTGAAATCGCATGTGTAGAGGCCGGCAAACGTCCTCACCGCGGTCCCGCGGACATGACGGGACAGCTGGCCTCCGTGCAGAACTCCGTGATGGTCCCGTACAGCATGTTGATTTGGTTGAAGAAATCCACCGCTGGAAAGGAAACGCATCGAATTTAGTCGAAGAGGAAACGCAGAGCGGACCAGAGCTTTGGTTTTTTTTCTCTTGGACAGCTGACGGGAACGTGCCACCAAACCCACAGCACAACCGACTTGTCGACCGCCTCGATATCTGAGTCGCTCTGTCAGTTTTTCACCCTCTGGCTGCTGCCCTGAACTGATTGTACAGCACGAAGCTCCACTTTAGCCCCCCCACGGCTTGGAAGCGACTGCTTTAGGTTCCAGGCACCTTTAAAAAGTGACAATGCCTCAAAAACCACATTGATTTCGATAATACAGCAGAGACCTTCCTCAGGTTGAACACCTGTGGCCTGACTCGCTGCCTTCCACTGCTCAAAACTACTTTTTCCTCCTCCAAACAACCCAGAAGTTCAAGACTGGCGAAGGGGAGTTCAAACCTGGAGTTCAGTGGGTTTTTCCCCGGGTTACTGGCCGTCACCAATTTTGCAGCTGGTAATTCCAGACATCGCTACTCAGAGCTAACTCCTGAGGACAAGAATAACCCGACTGCTTTTTTTTTGTGAGCCTGAACTCAAGAAAACCCACCCCGAAACCACACCTGCGCGGGTTTCTTTCTCGCTTTTTGCACGCTTCCGGAGCTCATCGCCCCGTTTGCGGGCAGCACGTCACACCGCTCACTTGAGATTTATCCCAGTTACTAGGATAAAAATTTCATTTTGGGAATTTTTAGGTTCTTGTAAGGATGAAACTCAGAGATTTTTTGGTCTTGTACGCTCGGGCGGATCTCTCTTTCACAGGACTTACTGTTCACCGCGATCCACTCGTTGAGGTCCTCTCCCTCCGGCAGCATCACCGCTTGTCTTAGGTTACCGCTGCCCAGAGTCGCTTCGGCATGTTTCAGGAGTTCGTACTGATGGGAGCCTTCGGGAATGTTCTTCTTGGGTTTGAATGTTTTCGAAGATCGACTCCCACTGATGAGAGAGGAAACATTTCCAGTGAGGCCTTTGACAGCGTTCCCTTCCCAGAAACGTCTCCCGCAACACCTCTTGCCACGCGGCACATTTAACCGGGGCGATGCCGGTCCTTCCCCCTTTCCCCCGCTGTCGGGGTGAAGAGATCCTGCTGCAAACCAAAGCGTTTCTGACAGCGTCACAAAAAAAGCCGCCCGCTTCCCCCTTTTTATATATCACAGACATTCGGCGCAGAGGCCCAAAGAATCATCCAGCAACAGTTGCTTTCCATCACGGAAAGAAAAACCCACGTAACTCTGCCGTAGGGGAAGGAAACGACCAGCCGACTGCCTGCTGCTGCCTGGGCAGTTTGACAGCAGCCAATATCAGAAAAAATATCGCTCAAAAAAAGCGACTTAATAGCCTTGAAATGCAAATCGTCACCGTAATCTTGCCTTCCGTGCTCAGCCATCACTCCCCGTCCCGTGGTGAGGCCGGCAGTACTGCAGCCTCCCCCCAAATAGCCCACCTCCACCCTCTCCCCAAATAGCCAGTGCTGCCAAAAACTGGATGAATTTCGATATCTCTCAACCACAAAACACTAATTTTCAGGCTCCGGCTGGCATGAGCCTCACGGCAGCTTCCTGGCACAGCCTTACGGCTCCGCACGGCGTTTATGGGCGAAGCTCGTCGCAGAAATAAAAAGAACTTGAGATCCACCTCGCTCAAACCAAGCTGCTGCCTCCCGCTACGGCTGAAACGCAGGCCTGCGTCGCTGCCCCTAGGGAGAGGGTCCCAGCCCATCACCAGCCCTAAGAGCCCGTTCCTACACCACAAAATTCCTCTGGTCCTCACTCACGGCACCTTTAAGATCCAGAAATCCTCTCATGATTTACAAGTCTTCATGTCTAGGATGCAGGTACCCCTGCAGCCCCTTAAAAATGCATTTTTTATGTTTTCTGCCTGAATTAACAGACCTCAGGGTCTCGCCCAGTTCCCCTGGAAGACCAGCCCCTGCAAATTCTCCGCACCAGGGAGGGATTAACCCTCCCAAGACAACCCCTCCCCAGAACCTTCCCTCTAAGGCTGCCCCCTCAGACACACCCTCACCCAACAGGGGTGCTCCCC
>NW_009712850.1:0-13523 GCF_000703405.1 Apaloderma vittatum | reverse complement strand
GCAACGCAATGGCCAGAGCCGGTGGGAAAGCGCGTCGCTCACACCGCCTCGCCTTGGAGCAGCCAGGCAGAGCTGCACACACAATGAACCCCAGCACGGGTTGCTGGAGATCGGAAAGAAACCTGGGCTGTTTAAGAAAGAAAACAGAGATGATAGTAGATAGATATCAATATTATGAAAGTCTTGGAATCAAAACAACCTCAAAAAAAAGCTCCTGGTTTTCTCTCTGCAGAAATCCTGGAATTAAATCTTTGGCTTAGTAAACTGTTTCTTTTAGCAAAGCAAATTTAAAAATGCCACAGCAATGAACAATGTAATAAAAAAAGCCATCATATTATTCTTGAATGAGGTTTAATAAAAATCAAATAAAAGTAATTATCTGAATTTTCAAGAGGATCACCTCTTCCTTCCCTGAGGTATGGAAGAGAATGAATTCAGGAAATCATTAGAATCAGAAATGGGCTCTGCACAACAGAGCCAGTGTTTGCTGTGCAAAGACAAACAGAAATCCCCTCCCAGGCTGTGCAGCTCCTTGCTAAAGCTGTCTGGGTGGAAATTCCATCTATAGGTGAAGAAGGGTAATTAAAGAGGCACAAGAATTTCTTTGTAGTAGGGCTGGCTTTTCTACTCCAGAGCAGGCTTCAGCTTTTTCATATTCTTCTTTGCTCATACAGAGAGAAATTGGGCATACCACAACATTCAGAACTGCCTGCAGACCTCTGTAAGCAGATACATGTGAATTAACACCACTAATACACACTGTGAAGCACTTTCTGCTCTCACATAGTCCCATGTAAATCCAGAGGGCTTGATTTATCATCTTCTACCTCCCGCAGCCGTTTAAGCCGATGGAGCGCACACAATTTTCAGCTGGAAGATGCACTTTGAGTGAAATCCAAGTCTTTTGTGAGAATGTGTCGATTTCAATGACATTTTCAAAGGCAGAGAGCAGAAATGCATTATTTCAACACATTCATTTATTTTGATAAGAGGAAAACATTTCACGTGGGCTAATTTCAATTGCTTTTGGTTCCAAAGTTATGGTATACTAAGTATTGCAATATCAATATTACTGTTTAATATTTTGATGACAAGCATGTAATTTTCAAATTTTCACAAGAATTCTTCAACATACCAACTTATTTTATCAGATTCTGAATCAAAACAGATTCAGAAGTAGAAATCTTACTGTCAAACTAAAATGTATAGCTAGATTAGACATATATCACTTGGCAGTCAGACCCAGAGCAACTCCACTGACCACAGAGGAGTAGCTTTAGCTTGCAGCATCATTTCAGGAGAGCAGAACTATGTTCTCTGTGTTATAAAACACTAATGGATGATAATAAACCATTTAAAAGGGTAGATCATACTCTGCTTGACTGATATTCATAAATCCTCTGACCTCTGCAGAAGGAAGACAGTTGAAGTTGAATGCCACATTTTCACCATGAATGTTTCACCATGGCTTTGTTGGGCTCTTGGTCAAATCATTTAGGGCTTGATTCAGTCTTGCAGAACTGGATCCTTGCATATCTCATATGATATAGTCACTTATTCTATAGGCCTGAACCTTGCTCTGAAGCCAAACTCTCCATGGCAGCCCAACAATTAGCAAAACAGACACTGATTTAAAACATACCAACACTTTCTATTTGACTTCAGTCAAGACAATTTAAAAACATAATAATGGAAAAATAAGACCTAAGGAGGGAGACAAACAGAGAGAGAAGAGCCTGTTATTCTAATCTTGCAATAAATTCTATGTAAATGGTGCCTCAGGGAAGCCACTCGGCTGCACGAGTTTCCCTGTTGAGCATTTTGCAGAATTTGGGCCTTAACTTCATGTCACAAAAGCAGTGAAAAAAGACTAAAATGGAGGGAGGTTTGACTCTGTTCCCATTGATGCCCTGTGGGATCCATTGTTCAGCCTCCCTGAAAAGAAAGCAACAGCCCTCTTGTTATGTATGCTTTATAAAACTTGGAATATAAGTACTGTTGAGCCAGACTGCCAAGGTTTTTGGCATACATTTTCCCCAGAGAAATAGCTAACTTCTTCAGTAGTCTCAACAGCAAAAAGACTGAGAAATGCAGGCTCTTCAAATTAAAACAGCAAAAATAATCTCACTACAGGTATCTAAATATTACATGAATTCAGCTCTGGCAAGATGTGTCTTCCACATACCTATAAAATAGCAAGAAGATTGTTCACATATTTGAAAAGATCAGAGTCACTTCTCTCTACCCTTTCCTCCAGATCAATTTACAACAAGATAGGAGGGATGTTTAATATCAGGCTAAGGGAATTTATTTTTATCGTTTATTTTCTTTTTTCCATCTCCATCATTTGAGAGGCTGGTTGTTCTGCTTGTCTCTTCCTCACTCCATAGGGCCAGACAAAGTCCCCTTTTAGTCCCTGAAGACTGATTCTAAAGTATTATACAAGGAGGCAATGCTGAGGAGAGGATGGGCTGCATTAACACAGATTGCCCATAACTGGGATTTCTCTCACCTGTGAAACCAGTAGAGCAGTACAGGCAGTGTGAGAATGCGTACTTCTTCCTCACTGAGACTTCTTTTAGCAAAGGTGCCTCATGATCTCAGGACTTTGATGAGGGTACCTTATACTCCACTGATCCAATATTCACGTCCTACCCAGCCAGTGTAGGACATCATGTTGGAAGTGTTGCTGGTAACCTCTGCACTCACCATCACATGAGATTATGGAGTTTGAAAAGAAATCATTTCAGTTGCTGGCTTTCACCTACAAGTTTTAGTCAGTATTTAAAGAAAACCCAATAGTAGTAGCCATACAAGGTATCCTATATATGCTTGCAGATGGATTTAGGGATTTTCCATGTTTTTAAAGCTGAAGACTATGTAGCAGTAAGTGGTCTTAAAACCACTTCTACATAATGGGACTATTTTGGCCCCTACCCATCAGACAGGATTTAACTGCTGCATGCCAGCTGCTCAGAGAAAAGAAAAAAAAAAACCAGAAACGAAATATGGAAAAGTAGCATTTGGAAATAGAATTTCATCGAAAGTCAGGAAGACATTAATTCAAGTCAAACTTGCTGCATGAGCCTCTATTGAAAACAAAACACTTGCAAAAAAAAAAAAAGTAGAATCATTAACAATAACAGGAAATCAAATGGCTGCTCTTTCAGCATGTGTACTGGAAAACTGTGTATGTATATAGATTAAATAAAATAAAACCCTACAGCTAAAGAAATGGCTTAAATGATTACTTTTCTGCTTTTAAATTTTCAAGGGCGAGGGAAAGTGGAACAAGTGTAATTTTGCTCAGAACGATAGCATTATTACTCTTCTTTAAAAGAACAAGCACAGCAACCAAACAACTATTAGAACACTTCCCTCCGTAGCCATATACAGCAGCTAGAAAATAACTGCCTGGATTTGGGTCACACTAGGGATGAATTTCAAGGGCTGCGCCTGCTCCGCAAAGGCAGAACTCCATCGACAGTTTGTAGCAGGTTAGCAAGGATGACACGCTCAGGTGGTTTAAGTTCCATTTAAATGATGATGATGCAACACAGGGATTTAAAATATGTAGACACTGTTGCCGACTTGTTGAAACAAGGCACTTGACAATGCAGTTTCCCCGTCAGGAACAGGTTCAGGTACAGGTTCTAGTTCTGCATCCGCCATGGATTTTTGAGTAAATCATGATGCCTAGATTTGCAAGAGTATCTCCTGTTGCTGGGTGTTTGAGTGGCAAATATCCAGTAAAGCATATTTGCCATGGACGGGCTTGAAACAGGCACGGTTCGTGCATTCCAACAGTACCTGCTGGATAACCTGCTGCGTCAGCATTTCTCACGTGAGGATCTCGGAGCAACCAGCTCATTTCACAGCCTCCACCTGTGATGTACATTGATATGCATATATTTGTATTTACCTAGATCTACTTGTATTTAACAACATTTATTCATATTTTTCAGGCAGGCCAAAAGCATTGCACAGATGTTTAATTTGTAAATAAACTGCTCACTAACTACAGATGTTTTCATGTCCGAGCTGTTAATCTGAGACAGTGTGGACACGATTTTTGAACAAGTTAACAGTGCAACTCTTCTTGCTGAGGAATGTGAATGTCAGCTGTACCAGCAAACTATTTTTGCTAATCTGATTAACTAAAACTGCTTTCATAAATTAGGCTCTGACCAGAGAAATGCTTTGCAAAAGAAGGTGTTTGCACTGGACTAGTAAAGAGAGAGCAGGACTCGTGTTAAAATATCTACATTGATGACTTCTGTTGGTCTTTTAGGTGACTGTGTTCATTTCATCTTTTGATGATACAGTCTTCCACCTGTAAAACAGAGATGCTGGTACTGACTTCGCTGGTAAAAAAGATCTTTGAAACATACTGGAAAAGCAACAGTGAACATTTAGGGAACATGAAGAGCACAGCTCTGTGTTGGCACCAGGCCTGGCATCGCTAACTTCACAGCTGGAGCACGAGATACCAAAAGGACATATATGAATAATATTAGTAGATATCATCAATGCCTTCGACTCACTCATCCTTTAAAAAATCCCTAGGTCCCAGACAAATTGATTTTTCTCCTTGTGACCTGTAAATCTTCCCGGAACGGAGGTTTTTCCTGCCTATGCAAATGTATTTGGGCAGTATGTGGAGGAGCACCAGGTCCAAGGGGCTTTACTGGATTGCAGGCTTGCCCGGCTTGAGTAGTCCTCGTGCTGGAAGCAAGTGTTTATCATACAAGTTGCCGCTAGACATAAACATCCGAAAGACCTTTGGTCCTGCATTAACACAAGTTAAAGCTCTAACTTAGCCTCACAATGCTTCTGTACAACAAAGACAAGCTGAAATAAATTCCCTGCAGACTCACAGAAAATGTGCTCCAGCTGTAACCTAACTCGCCTGCTTTTCAGTTGCGCCCACAAAACCCATATCCTACAGTTTCAAACACCCACAATCCATTATCTGAAGAGCAAATGGCTTTACTGAAAAATTAAAGAAAATTAATACAACAGATCACTGTTTGAGCAATATTTTTTTCCTCAGAATGACTGCATTTGTGTGAAATCATTTGTACTCCTACAAAATTCTCAATTAATTAAAAAACATGTTACTGCAAATTAAAAATTTTAAAATGATACCTTACCATCTTTAATCCCTATCAAACATGAGCCTAGGCATTCTTATTAATACAGGAAGTAAAAACCTCAAAAATATGTCTAACATTAGAAAAAAAGTAGAAAATAGTTTCTGTCCCAGACAGCTTCTATTGCTTGATTGAATCCCATCAATTAAAAGCTGCTTTTAAAATAATTTTGTACTAGATTTGATCAATTCTTATTACATAGCTACACTTTTTCTTTAATGTTAGCTTTAAAATTGAAAGAGTACCTTCAAAGCCACATTTATTAAAAAAAAAAGCACCAGAATCATAGGAAACTTGTTTAGAGCATCAGAAAAAATATGCTATTTCAGTTGAACAGTAATTCTAATATTTTCTTTCCCTTATGTTTTAAGCACAGAAACATTTATTAGTCTTCTTTTCAGAAGCAGGGGTTTGGACATTTGTGAGAAGGGGCTGTTTGGCTTAGGTTGAATTTTGTTTTGTGGTGATTTATTTTATGACAGAAAACAACTAGCAGATTACACATTCAAAAATAAGCATAAAAAAACAACCAACAAAAAAAATTGAATTCCTGACAACTTCTCTAGCCCAGGAAGTATTAAACAGAGAACTAATTATTGGCCCAGCTGTGCCTGAGTAGCCAATTTGAAACAGCTGTACTAAAAAAACGCCTGAAATTAGCTGCTGGGTACGCTCCTCGGAGCCTAAGGGAGAAGTGTGGAGGCTACAGTGCAGCTCTGTGTGTGTCCTGAGGTTGTACAACAACATGGTTTTCTATCACCTGGCTCCCTGGAGCGGCCTGTCTTCAGTCCTACAGGTGAGAAGTGTGGCTGGTGGTGTGTTGGGGTGTAGTAAAGGTAGGTGCTATGAGCTTTTAAACCTATGTTTGTAGAATAAGGGTTGAACAAGTAATGTGTGGTTATGAGTGCTATAAGTCTTCTCAAAGCTTTGTTGCGAATCCCCAGGAAGCTCTCTTTTGTGTCTTGGTTTGAGCTATTAGATCTTACTAGTTTAGAGCTCTTGCCATGACTGTCGAGGTGTCCCGAAGTGCAGATGGCTGGCTGTGTACAACCAAGGGAGGCTGCAGCTGTGCCGTGGGACCACCAAAATCAAATGTGGGGTGTGGCATGAGGCATATTTCTGCATTAAGTACAAGTCAGGCTGATGCTTTCCAAGTGGTTTAAGTCTTAGGAATGCAGGTGCCTTTCAGTGACTAAAAAAAATAGTGCTGAAGTGATTAATATATCAAGCAATGTGTTTTGAAACAAAAAGCTTTTCAGTGTGAAATGCTCGGTTGTGCTCTCAATTCATAACACCTCATGTTATGTTACTGTGCGTCTTGAACAGTTCCTTGTGCTCCTGGCATAAGGATAATGGGGTTGTCCTAGGGAGCTGCTCAGGTTTGCTGTCAGAGGTAGTTTAAACTCAGCTAAACAGTGTGTGTCCCCGTTTACTCTTTAGCAACGAGGAGATGTACCCTGCGTGTTTGTAAAGCTGTTTCCTTTGTCCGCCTGAGGTCATTAAGGAGTAGTTAATTCCCCAAGACCCTAAAGGTCTGTGGGGCACAGCAGCGAAGGCTCTGGTGAGCAGCTGTGCTGTGGCACGCTCAGCCCTGGGCTGCAGCGCGGGGTGGCGGGGAGCAGCGGGTTGCTCCTGCCTGGTGTGCTGGGGAGGGCTTGGTGGAAGGTCTGGGTGCTCCCCAGAGGAAACCTGCAAATCTGCCTCTGAAGAACTGAGGGTGGCAGGAAAGGCTGAAGTCTTAGGTGAGGGTAGATAAAGGGGGAAAACCCCAAGACAAAAGCAACTTGAACTTCCAGCGTACGACTCCTGTGCTGAGGCAGGATGCTATGCTGGGAGATCGATCCAAATCCAAGCAGTGCCAGGATATTTCCACTGACGTATTCAGTGGAGTGTGATAAGGCCTCTGGGAGAGGGAGCAAACTGGTAATATTAGCAACTGATCACCACAATAGCAGAAAGAGGGCACAAATTCATTTCTCCTCCTGCATTTCACTGACTAAACGAGAAAAGCTGGGACATTAAGTGGAGGAATACTTGATCTTCACTTGTAACCGACCATGAAAAACTCAACGAATTTGGGGTTTTTTCAAGATTTTTTTTTTTAAGTCTGATAAGAGACTCTGAAAGAAACTGTGCCCAGCCATGACAGCTGTGTTTTATGATGAAGTATTGTCCTTTATCCACTTATTTAAAAATCACTTAAATTCATTTAAGAAGCATGTTCTCCTGAGCTTCCTCCACTTCCCCTTTCCCCCTAGGTTACACGACTGACACTTTTGCCATGACAAATCCATGAGTGTCTTAAAAATTTACCATGAAAACCCTGGAGCTTTAATTATTGTGCATTTACATAATTAGTGCAAATACATGCAATTACTATGTGTACCTACACAATTACTAGCTACAATGATGTACTAACAATCCTTATTAAACTTTAGTGGGGGAGGGATGCACTGACTGTAGTTTAGTTTTTCTTATTCTTGCACTTACTTGAAATAGCCCTGAGTGTTTGAGGATGGGGTGGGGGGGGTGTTTAACAGGCTGAAAGCTGTGACATACTGAAAGTAGGTCAATAAGCTGTCCAAATTAGAGTTCTAGTGAGGTGAAAACACAAGACAGATATTCCCAGCAACATTTCCAGGATGCAGTAGCTTCTGCAGTTAGCATAATACCATCAATTCTTGATTACCCACGGGTTAATTATCAAAGTTGTGAGGTAACTGTACCACATCAGTATCTACATCCTTTATCACATCTGTAGTTCACCTGAATAGAATTCCCAGATTTCTCTTGCGTCTGTACTCTTCCTCCCAGTTACAAGCGTCTGCACGACTGGAGTTCTCATGACATGCCCCTTGGCTGCAATGTTTGGCCGAATGTCTGTTACTGGGGAAAAACAAGTGTTTCCAAATTACTTAATTATATTCTTTATCTTAATTAATCTTTGAATTAAGATTGGGAGATGGGGAAGTTTCAGCTCATGAATGTTTTCTCTTGCAAAATACATGCTTCCTTTCTTATAGAAAGTATTTTATGTAAAAATCCCAAGCCCTAAGAAGCCTGCTAATTCAGTAGCTCTTTGGGCTCTTCTGTTCTCTAGGAATTTCAGTGGCCTTCTACTTTGCTTGGCTCACAGACAATAAAATACAGCACATGATGAATTAGGGACCACACCTCTTCCTGTTGTCTTCGGTTTTGCACTTATTCTCCTATTCAACTGTAAGGAATTTGTTGCCTGTGGTACTTTTGTGAGAGTGCCTTATTACAAAATTCTTCACTGCTCTCTCTGCCCCACATAGTCCCCTGGAATAGGAAGGAAATTTGTCTGCTGCTTTTTTGTTTGTTTTGTTTTCCGCACTTCCTAGTTCATCATTCAATCCTTGACAATCTCCCGTGCCACTTGCACATGCGCATACAGCCACATGGAAGAGCCTGAGTTTTGGGTTTGGTTTTTTACCTCTTCTCCAAGAGTAGAAAACCATATTGTTTGTTCAAGCAGTGAAAAATTGAGAGGCTAATTGTTGCTGCTAAATGCAATAAAGTAATACTTTGGGCTCTCAGGCATGTTTTATGACCAATATAGCAATTGCTGAACAAATCTCATGCCTCAAAATGTTTATTTGTGTAGCTAACTTATGGATATTTATTCATATTTTATGAATTTATTTTTTCTTTTTCCAAAATTTTATTTAACAATCCCTTGTGGTACAAAATACAATTGTTTAGGAAAAAAAATATTGTGCTGTATGCTAAGTGGGAGGACCTGTTGAGAATCTAGTCCTAAGTGTGTTTAAGGCTACATTTTATTTAGCACAATTAGCTGTGCTGCAAAGTGTTATAAAGTTCTGGCAATCTCTGACACGAAGGAGTCCTCGCTATCCTTACAGTAACATCTTACTTTACTGTTGTTTGCTCTCCTCTCATGTCAGCCTGGCTAGTTGAGACTAAAATCTCTTACAGAAACTCAGACCAGAGTTCAGCCTAAGAGTTCTCCACTCGGTGCTGTTGTTATTTGTCTCTTGGGTCAGACATGAACTTAAGAAAGGGGGAAAACAAGGTAGGACTCAACTTCAACATTCATGCTCTATGCATGGCTGCATTTGTTGTCCTTTAAATCTCATTACCTTTCTCCATTAAAATTCAGTGAGGCTAAAAGAAGACCTGCTTGCTGTCAAAATCTGGCAGTAGGTAGTCAAATGACAGAAAGACAGAGCAGTATTTTCCCTACCATCTGTGAAACAGAAATCCACACCACGGACATCTCTGCTAACATACATGTGAAATGCTCTCAAGGTAGTTATATGCATGTCTGGTTTTACAAAATGTTACCTGATTGCATTATTTGGAGCAGTTTAAGAATAAGGTCCTGATGTTTGCAGTCACCTAAAATCCTTGGGTTGTTTTTTTGTGTGTTGGGGGTTTTGAGGTGGTGGTTTTTTGGTTTTGTTTGGTTTTTTTTTGTAAGAGAATGGTGTTGTGCATAGCACCCTGGCCATCTTCCAGCTTTGCTAATTATATTCTGCCTGAATACATTCCCCCTAGTTTAAACTTGGATAAGGTTTTGTTTTCTCTTTCACTTTTTCCTCCTGAAACTGTATGGCGTAGCTAGAAAAGAGTTTAATAACAAGAGAAGTGACTAAAGTCCCTATTTACAAATCTCAGTTGCATTGCTCAGAAGTTATTTGCTTTATGGGCAAGGTTTACATGAGTTGAGTGACTTCACTACAGACCAAATTTTGATTTGAGATTTCTCAAAGTTGAGTTGTGCTTCATTCTTGCATTTGGACTTTGACTTGGCTCTGACAGGGCAGTGTATTTATCTCCTTTAGAAGGAAAGATTGCACTGGGGTGACTAATGTTTATGTCCCTGTAAAAGAATACTCTTGGCACTATATAAATAGCATGTTTACAATGCTGTATTTCCTCAGCTCACATATGTTAAGTTCCTTTTCGGTGTGGTATAAGCACATGGTGTGCCTTCTCTTCCTATCCTTTCAGCCCTTCTTTGTTTATAAGCTGTAGCCTTGACTCTTGAAGGCGTACATCCTGGATTTCAGCGCTTTCTTCCTACATCATATTTTTAAAGGCTTTATTATTTTTGCCAAACTAATCAAATCTCCTTGCTTAATCCAGCATAGTGTGCATGTGAAGGCTGAGTACAGTGCTGTAAATTACAGCAGTATTCCATCTCAGAGTATACCCTATGCTTAACTGAGCCATGGGTGCAAAGTTGCTCAGTGGGTGCTCAGGAGCACAGTTACTTGGATCTTGTGTTTGCAAGAATAGAGACTTGTTGAGAGTGTATGTTGCCTTACTGTGGCACCCACCCTAGAGAGCCCCTAGAAGAGTTTTAGACTCCTGAGTATGTGGAACAATTAACAGAAGACTGGCCTAAGTAGTGGCTTGGTTCATAAAGACTGACTGTAAAAGGAGGTGTGAGTGTAAATTCCCATAGAAGACAAGATGTGCTTCCTTAGTGACTAAAAAATGCCTTGATGATGCCCCTTTCCTTCTCTGTCTCACTAAAGCTCCTTTGGAGGGATCCAATCCCTCATTTTAGTCACAAACGGCTATGTCACTTAGGCAGTGCAGGCTGGGGAGGACCAAAGAGGGATCAAATTTAAGACAATATGCAAATGTCTTCAGGCCTTAAAAGGAAAAGGGAAAAGTAAAAAATACAAACCACACACAAAACAAACAAAAACCAAACAACCAAACCTCCAGCCACTTCCCTCTTAATGTCTTGTAGTTGTTTTAGATTTGTTTTTCTCAGTAAAATTGTTTACTTTTTCCTCTAGGACTCCAGTTGCATAACTGCAAATTTCCTTAATGTCTTTGCATAGCAATTTCATCTCTAATTTAAGAATCCAAATAAACCCTGGTTTATCTTTTTTTTCCTCCTGCTACTAAAGAAAAGACAAAAATGGACATATTCCTCAATAAACCATACTAGTTTCTCACTGTGCAGCGTGAAACGTGTGCAGCCTGACTGCAGCCTCACTTAACTTTAATCTCACTTTCACACTGGTGTAATTTAACTGCATCCAGTAGTACTGCTCCTGGCATTCTATGCTGCTGCTCAGCTAGAATAAAGTCTTGTTCTCCCTCATTTTGAGGCAATATTAGCTAAGCTTCAGTCTATTGATCTGAGTAAGCATTTGCATGAGATTAAGCCCATGGGTTATGACAGAAGAGTAGATCAGAGATCTGTGTTGATGGATGAACAGTTCTGTGAGGGCTCAGAAGGCTTCAAAATATGTGTACCTGGGGAGCACGGGGTGTGGTGGTGCCACATGTGTGACTGACATAACTATCAAAAACAGCTACAAGAAAAGCAATGCTGATGTCAGACCCTGTTAAGAAACTGGCACTGATCATAGGCAGACTTTTGTGTGTATCGTACACCTGCAGTCCATGCTGAGTTTACCTGAGTTAGCTGTTAATCCAGGCAGCTTCGTTACTAGTGGCTGTAGCACCTGATAGCTCAGTGTGGACTTGCAATTCAAATGCTTACTCCCTTTGGTCTCCATCGTCTGTGCTAAACCTGATGTTGCAAAAAGCTGCACTGATAGCAGTTACCTGATAAAACTTGCATACGAGTAACCTGGGTATGTCTAGACACAATGTCTACATGCCATCTCAATCAATTGCATTTTCATTATGGTACAGCATGAATTATGATAGCAGCAAAACCTAATTTGAACTATAGCTGAAGAGGGTTAGGGGGAGGTGATATTCTGGTTTAACATACAATCCTCTGGAGAAAAGAGTTTAGATCTATCTTAGGTTATATAACAGAAATGAGGTTAGCAGATTTGGTCTAATCCCCTGTGGACAGGCCCACCACAGAGCGTGGAATAATGTGGATAACTGTCTGTCTGCTTGCCTGCTTGCCGACTGCAGCAGCAGAGTGCTGTTAAGCCAGGATCAAGATCGTGTGCTGGAGCTTGCGCAGCTTCTGTTTTAAGACAAATTACAATAATTCTCCATCATGAAATTGTCAAGAGTGCTCATTTGCAAAAAAAAAGCCTGGTTTCTTAAAACAAACAAAAAGGGCCTAATCCTTGGTCATGTTGCAAATTCTGCTTTTGCTTTGCTCTGTCATTGCAATGGAGGTGGAAAATTAGGCTGATCATACTGAGCACTTTCTTTGCAGGGGTGTTCTTGGGACAGTACTGAATAACTTAGGTCAGTCCTGTTATACATCTAAATCCCTACTAGCCCTTTTTTCCAGTCCAAGTGGCCTTTATGCCCCAGCAGGTGACCTGCAGCAGCTATGGAAGTGCTTTACGCTTTGTTGTAGATGAGCCTACTCCTTGGCTGACAGAAAGCACATAAACATGGATTAGAGGCAGTTTCCTAATTTCATGTCTCATATCTGTACAGGTCAGAGAAAACTAAGGCCTCCCCTAATCTTTGGGGAGTTAAATTTAAGTTAAAAACAAACTGATAACTTTACTAGGTAAACTGACTGCTGCAACCATCTTTGGGCCAAAACCTAGTGGGTGACTAAGGCAGCCTATGGAGGAAATAAGGAATGTCTCCTGCAGCTGATATGAAGGACTACGTATGGGCAGGCATAGCAGTTGGGATGTGGCCACGACACCAGTTAACGCTTGCTGTCACTGCAAGTGCTGTCTGATCTCTAATCACTGCTGGTGGCTGAGGCTGTCGCAGTTGCGCGTCCCCTGTGGACAGGTATCGCCTCCAGTCCCCAGAACTGTGTGTGGCAACACCCGTTTAGTGGAGCCAGGCTTAGAGAGCACAAGGGCACCTGCTAAATCCCCAGACTTACTTCCTGTGAGGCTCTATTTTCCCAGCCTTGTACTGATTGAGCAACTTAGTTTCTGAAAGATGGCAGGATGACGATGCAGCTGGTAAATCCTGCACGGTGTGGTGATGTGCAAAGCATTCTGCCGCAGAACTACAAAAAGCTTGTAAAAGTAAATATGTTATTACCAATCTGTTTTCTGCCTGGATGACATCAGTGGAAGTTATGCCTAAATACAGTGGACAGGCTATGCCCCTGTAATTGCTTTTCTGCACAGAGATATGTTTGTATTTCTAATCTTGTATTCCTGTAAGAGGGTTGGAAGCAATGAAACATCAGACCTACTGCTTGACTTCATCCATGTCCGAGGCAGAAGTTTTGACACCTTACCAAGCTGATGCCTTTAAAAGAAAAATTAATTGCAAATTAATTAGGTAATCATTAAGGTATGATGCAATGACATCTGTGCGATTATTGGGAAGTGACTAGATGGCTACAGTGCCCTTGTCGGTTACTTAAGAGGCTGGGTTTATTCAGCGCCTGTTGTTACAATGGACACCAAACGCCGTGCGGGAACGGAATGACTTATGGGCGGCATC
>NW_009712849.1:1411-1699 GCF_000703405.1 Apaloderma vittatum | reverse complement strand
GAGATGGCATCCCTGGAGGAGAGTTTCCGCAAATTCGCCATCTACGGCGACACCAAAGCCACAGGGCAGGAGATGAACGGGAAGAACTGGGCCAAGCTCTGCAAGGACTGCAAAGTCACCGACGGCAAAAGCGTCACCGGCACCGACGTCGACATCGTTTTCTCCAAGGTGAAGTAAGTGACTCCCTTTGTGTTTTTGTTTGGTTTGGGTTTTTTTCTGAGTTCTCCAGAGGGTGGGGATGCCCATGGGGTACAGGCAGGGTGGCAGTGCCAGAGCGCGGTGGCGGCC
>NW_009712849.1:0-1387 GCF_000703405.1 Apaloderma vittatum | reverse complement strand
GAGCCCGGGCTGTCGCAATTGTTGCCGTCGACGTGGAGCAGCGGGTGCTGTCCCGCCCTGGGGGAGTTTGTGTGCCTGCTTTTGCAAGACCTGGTAATAAATGAATCCGAATTTTGGAGGCCTCTGCTCCCACTCCCATGTGTCAGGGTGGCCCTGGCTGGTCCTGCCAGGTCCCAGCCTAGCAAAAATGTGCCACAGGGAGCAGAGGAGGGTGCTCAGGGCTCTCCCTGCGGCACAGCCCAGCCCTCGTCTGAGCTTGGGAAGGACTTGGAGATCACAGAGGGGCAGATGAAGAGCCTGTGGAGCTGCTTCTGGGGTCCCTGAGGACACCTGACGCCCTGCAAGAGGGTGCAGGAGTGAGGGTGGGTGGAGAACCTGTGCCCTCTGCCCCCTCTGTGGTGGGACCGGGAGGGGCTGAGCACTGGGTTTTTGGTGCGTAGGAGAGCAGGTTCCTGCGCTGCTCCAGAGATGCTCACGGGAGAGATGCTCTGTGCGTGTCCTTCCAAATTTGGCCCGAGAAGGATCGATACCTCCCAAGGGAAGAGAAGGTGCTGGGCATCCCAGGCAGGCTGGGACCAGTGGGGATGGACGCGTGTCCCCTCCTGTCACCAAGTCCCAGGGCACTTCCACACAGGGGTGAGGTGGTTTTGGCACTTTTTTAACAGCGTGTTGCTGAAAAGCTCCTGGTGCTCAGCACCGCCTGTGCCCAGTTTGACCCATCCAGCTGGGATTTCCTCAGCCATAGTCACGTTTTGGAGGGGGTTGAGGGGCTCTAGACTGGCAAGGGGCAAAGCCAGGTTCTCCCTGATGCCCCTCGCACCCCTGCAGCCCCATTTGGGGGCACAACCTGAAGATGTTGCTGACCGCAGCCGAGTTTTTGTGCTTGCAGGGGGAAGACAGCCCGTGTCATCAACTACGAGGAGTTCAAGAAGGCGCTGGAGGAGCTGGCCCCCAAGAGGTTTAAGGATAAGAGCAAAGAGGAGGCATATGAAGCCATCTGCCAGCTGGTGGCAGGGAAGGAGCCCATTAATGTGGGCGTCACGGTGAGCGAAGGGCCCCCGGGCATGGGAGGGATGGTTGGGAGGGAGCTCTGCCCGAGGAGCAAATGCTTTCCAGGGGTCCCCGTGGCCTGGAGGGGCAGGAGGTGGAACAGGTCTGGCAGGATCTGCAGTGGGCGTCAGGAGCTTGCCTGGGGCGAGGGATAAAGGGCCCAGGCGCACGTTCTTGACTCCCACGTCCCACCTCCCCTCTGCAGAAAGCCAAGACGGTGGGGGCCGTGGAGAGGCTGACAGACACCTCCAAGTACACGGGCTCGCACAAGGAGCGCTTCGACGAGAGCGGCAAGGGCAAGGGCAAGAGCGGGCGGGAGAACATCGTGGACACCAGC
>NW_009712848.1:0-8234 GCF_000703405.1 Apaloderma vittatum | reverse complement strand
ACAGGCTGGAACATAGGAGGTTCCACAAAAAAATCAGAAAAAGATATTTCACTTTGAGAGTGACAGAGCACTGGCACAGGCTGCCCAGAGAGGTTGTGGAGTCTCCTTCTCTGGAGACATTCAAAACCTGCCTGGATATGTTCCTGTGTGACCTACTCTAGGTGAACCTGCTCTGGCAGGGGGCTTGGACTAGGTGATCTTTCCAGGTCCCTTCCAACCCCTGACATTCTGTGATTCTGTGAAGTAAAGGGAGAAAATTAAAGGATGGGAGGTGTTAGGAAGATCTTGTTTTAGAAGCTGAGTTAGAGGCTTAGGGCCTTGTATTCCCTCCCTCAGTATTCAGCTTAAAAGACTGACTGCTATTGCAACCAGATTCAAAACATCTCATTCCTTTTCAAGTTTACAGGAACAAATTATATTCCTATAAGCACTAGTATACCAGATAACCATGTCCAAGTCAGAGTTTACACCAATTTCCAAATCAATATAGTTAAAACAGTGCAGAGATTCCAAAAGGAGCAGATTTTGAAACACAGACATGAAGCAAATTGCAAATGAGCTTTTACTTAAGATGTATTGAACTGAAACCCACCTCTCTTATTTTGGTTCCACAACACGAGCTGAGAACTACATCCAAAAGAAGGATTAATCACCCAAATCCTGGCTCCCATTCACTTCCAGGGCGTGGCTCCGGGGGTCTGATTCTCAGCCTGGTCTCTCACTTCTCACTTCAGAAGGTGACTGCCTAGAGCTTTTAATCTCCTTCTGCATTTTCAATATGAAAATCCTCAAATGCCCAACAGTGGGCTTCAAGAAGCCTGTCAGAGTCAGCAATACCAAGAAGCTCCCTTCTTAGGTCAGTCCTAAATCCTTTTGGGATCTGTACAAGAGAAACTCTTCTGCCTTGCCTGTGTTAAGCATCCTCTTGTAGCACCTAGCACATCACTCCTATACCAGATAGGTGCAGCTGTGATGCCCAAGCTCTTTATCCAAGACTTCTAAACACTCCATAAAGCTGTGAGAGATACAGGATCAATTCTTCCCATTAGTGGAAGCATTGTAAATCTCCCACTGTCTTGGCTGAGGCTACAGAGTAGATGAACCCGCCCCAGAACATAAATGAAATTCCATATTAAATGAAATAATCAAGTTTCTTTGGGCTGCAGGGAGAAAGCAAGCAAGAGCATGACTGTTTAATTTAAGGGGAAGAGGACTCACTCAAGAAGAGGAGAAAAAAAAGTGAATTCTAGTTCCTACTCCAATGACTACTTAGGATAAAAATACACAGACAGTCATTAGGGCAGGGCTTGGAAACCAAGAGTTTTAAGGAAGGGTGGCAGCTGTTCCAGGAAGTATGTGTTCATGAATTCGGCAAAGCAGATCATGAGTAAGCAAGCTAAAGTAGGCAAGACATCTTTAGCAAAGGAGATTATTATTAGTCTTTGAAGGAAGCTATTTCATGAACAGTGTGATAAGGCTGGAATGTCATGGCTATTCTGATTCGGATGAAAAATATCACTGTATATCCAGACAGTAAGTTGACTCAAGCTCTAGTTCAGCAAAGATTTTCTGATGTAATTTGTCCCATGGTAATTAATTACATGTTTGCATAAACTGTTTTTTTTTAATTTACTTTCCCCTAGCAACACCAGAAATTTCCAAACAAGCTCTGGGTTCAAACATTGGGGTGCTGCGAAACAAAGAGAACTTACCAATACATGCCATATGAACCAACACCAAGACTATGGATTGGGGAACGTTATGAATGGAAACATATCTCTAATAATGCTATTTCAGATTAAGCCAATTCAATTTGGTGAGACCAGAGATTAAGCTGTATAAATGTTAAATTTTTTAAAAAAAAAGAATATGAAAAAAATACAGCATCATGACAAAGACTATACAAAACTTTGAGTCATGTATCAACATGTATCAACATGTTTAGCAAGCATACAAATATCCTCACTATAAATCACGTTCAATCTATTTGATACTGTCCCATATAACTTAAATACCGGCTTCTAAGACTGATTTCTACATTGGAAACCATCAACCTGTTTCAAGCACGAGGAGCAAAAACATACTTAAAAAAAGAATGGAAAATCCTTGTTCATCTTGGAGATCCTGTTCCTGCACACAATTTGTGTGCTCCAAACTCTTGCACAAGGCCACTGCTACCCTGATGGGAACATCTGTTTCCATAGTAGGAGTTGAAAAGACAGGCAGTTTTAACAGTAGTGCAGGGAGTTGTACAGGAAAATGTATTGCTATACATAACACGTAAGATATATTAGCTAGTGGTGTATTAAGCTTGGTATGACTTTTTGTGGTAGTCCAAAGCAGACATACTACATTTATGTTAATTTAAGATTATACAGTTATTTTCTGTTTGCAGGTACTAAATTTATAAAGTATCCAAAAAAGAATAGCTCAGGTTTCATTAATTTTGCACAGATTATTACGCCTGGAAAGTTCTTCAGATAGCGAAGCCTTCTTCCCTTGCCTGAGAAACTCCAGGTCATTAGTAAAGAGAGTATGCATAAATCACAGGTGGGAAAGTACAGCGTAGAGAGAGTCAAACCATTTCAACTATTTGAATGTGGTCACAGGACACTGCAGCAAGAGGAGCAGTTTTTCACAGAAGCGAGACGACAGATGGCCACCAAAACAACCAGAGTAATTCTCAGGGGTAATTGTATTTTCTGCTGAGCTGTAAACATCAGTCATGTGGGTATTTCCACACGCCCACACTTTGATTCTGACCCCATACACACTTAGAGGTAAGTTGAACTTTCTGATGGGACCACTCAAGAGTTCAGCTCAGCAAATACCTATGAGTTTGGAGGATTAGTCTTTTGTCTCTGAACTGGACCCACCAAGTCTGTTTTGTTGACACTGCCAGTGCTTGCAGCTGATATTCTTTTATCTTCATAACACGAGAAAAGTTCTCCACTGTCCCAACACCTTTAATCTGGTGGTCAGGTGATTTTTAGATACATCAGTAAGCAAATCTATTAATGAAAAAGTACTACTGCACTGGCTAGTCACATGAAATAGAATAAACACAGAGAAAAGCTATGCATGGCAAAAATCAGAAGACTTGAGAATTTGTTTCAGCTTTTTTATTCAAACACTCAGACATTGACATTCCTGCCTTAGAAGAAGGGGCTGATGTGAAAACATGTGTATCAAATTCAGCAGTGAAAAGTGATTGCATCAAAAATATGCTAATGGAAAACATTCTGTGCAAATTGTTTAGAGTACCTGTTTCTGTAGCCAGGACCAGGCAGCTTAGGAAAAAAAGAAAGCCACACAAGTACCCCTTTAGTATTTTGAAAAGTAGTTTCCTCTCTTTTTTCACGAACATCCTGGGAGCAGCTCCTCTGTACAATGGCATTTTCAACAAGAGAAAGGCTGACAGAACTGTGGTTACTCTTCAGCTACGTGTTTGCTATAGAGCAGAAATATGCCCATTCAGAGAACTGTCTGCTCTGATCATTTCCCTGAGTAAAAGAAAAGGATTTAACAGGAAATTTACAAGCAATGTAAGAAGGCACTGAGCTTCTGCAGAAGGATAGCAATGGTCACACTGTTACCAAATCTCCTCTGCTACGAAATACAAAAAAGAAATTCCAGGATGAACAATTTCTGTTAGGTATGGGACGTTCTGGAGATGCATCAGTGGGAAACACAAGGGCTGAGTGCTTCCGCAAACAAAACATGCTGAAATTCAATTCATGTGCTTCATGTCTAGGCAGACCTGCCCTGACTTACATGAACGTAACAGAGGAGTATATTCAAATAGCTGAGCATGTGTTTTTGTGAGATGAGGACAGGATAAAATAATATAAAAGAGTGGCGTTAGAGAGAGGTTCTGATTTCTGCTCAAGTGAAAAATCAGTGCGTGTTACAGTAGTGTTCCATGACTAGTGCTGCAGCAACAGATGTTGCAACTAGAGTTGACCAGAAAAGCCATAAAGTGAGGAGAGCATGAAGACTTCAATACTCTCATTTCACAAAGTACACTATCTGTGTTTAGCAGTGAGTATCCCTACCAAAATGGATTGGTGATAAGGATTAAAACAACCAATCCTTGAGAATCTTGTGATGTTGATCAAGTTTTCTTTATTTTGTGGATTTGAAAGTGTAGTAATGGGTCTTGAATTCCATTCAAAATAAGATAGAGTAATGACAACTGGAAGCTATAAACAAAGCAAGGCTGTTTATCTTAAATTTTGCAGATCCAAGTGATCCATTACTCTATTGTAAATGAGCTTGATAATCAATAGTACAGAGGCAGAAAAATGATCTCTCCCACCACACTTCTTTGAGATAATCCAGTGATTGCTGCGACAATGTGTTTTCAGCCATTATCACTCAGGAGAGGTCAGCAGTGCAGTTATCTAATGCTTACTATGCGTTCATCACTAGTTCTCTTTCATACTACGCTTAATTCCCAGGGATACCTAAGAACAAAACCAGTTGCACAAGAAGTACATACAATTCGCTCATAATCCAGCTGATGCAGAACCATATGGGTCTACATTAGTCTTCAGCACCAACTCCGGCACAGCATTTGTGCCAGAGATAGGAAAGAGGAAGGTACAGCAGAAATGGTCTGAGCTTCTATCTGTTTTCTGGTGGATTTGGTGCTTAACAGGTTCAAAGAATGGCCCATCAAAAGCCCTTTTCATCTGACTGGTCAGAGAATATTCATCACAAACTTAAAATACAATGTCTTGAAACAAGCATACCATGGCATAGTCCTACCCCAAATGAAGAATTCCTGTGTTACTGATGAAAAAAATAAAGTTATTCTGGGATCAAAAAAACCAAGCAACAGCAGACCAGCTCCCTGCCCCACAGGGGATGGGGATCTGGATGGGCCCGAGGGGCCACATAGCAGCCGAGGTTCCTGAAGGACTAGGGGCTCCTGAGAGCAAAGTCAGGCACCTTGGGGCCCCGTTGACCTGCTGCATTCCTGGTGTTGCGTGCCATCTGTGTGGGAGGGCTGCAGTGCAACCACAGCCCGATAGTACTTGAGCTCTTTGGTCCAAAGGCAGTCTACCCTCCGAGACATGAACAGGCAGGAAGCCAGGCAGACTTCTGGTTTTGTGAACAATTGAAACTGATTGACATTTTCCTATAAAATTTCCAGTTAACTGGCAAAGCCATAAATTATGGTTTAAAAGAAAAATAAAAGTCTTCAGGGAGAAATAAATAAAGTTTCTCATTCTTGCGTGAAAAGTCTTTGAATAAGGATTATTCTCCCCATCTTTAAAAAAGGGACCACATGATTCACTAAACCTGCCAATGTTTACCCTTGGTCCTGTTCTGAAATTCCATCTTTTCGACTTGATATACAACTTCCTCAACAGGAACCCACAGCTCTCTGCCTCTGCCCCTCTTTAACCTTCCGCAAAGCACCTGGCATCCCTCAGTCTCATCACATATCAAGCCCTATCATCCATCCATTTTCTCCCATTCTTCCTAAGTCTTCCTCCAAGAAAAACCACAATTCACCTCTACTCAAATAGTTGCTCAAAAGTTCCTTTATATACAAATAGCCTATACTCGAATCTTTGTGCTTTAAAGCAAAACTTTGGACTATAACAGTAAAAAACTATCAGTCAGGGAAATCAATCATTCATAAAGAAAACCCATAAAAATTGCAAGTATCCAAACCCAAACTAAATTAAAAACTTGGAGATATGTGGGAGACTTGCTTGCTGTTTTTAGAGACGATTTTTTCAGTCTTCACAGTCTAATTATGCAACATTATCCAGAATGACACAATTATATCTTAATCAGTTCATCTTCACTGTCTGCTTGTATTTTTCTGCTTCAACGTTTATCTATCAAAAAAATCTCTGCATTCACTCCCAAAAAGTAACCAGTTACAAGCAACTTCCTTCAAATTGATCATACTGTTTCAAGGAGTTACCTCTGTCAATTCTTTACATGCGTACTTTAAAGCCAAATAACTAAAAATGCTCTGCACTCAAGTTGCATTATTACCTATTGCCTAGCTCTACAGAAAAAGCAAAATACATCAATCATAAAACAACCTCTTTCCTCCATCATCTGAGTAAATAAACCCCATTTTTCCCTTCCCAGCTAGCATGAGGACAAAACACTGTACCTGTCTTGTTCCCGCCAGAGCAAAACCAACGCTATCGTTAATCACAGGTCACAAAAATATAGACATTCTGAGCATGAATGACTGCTTATCAATGAAGTGACAAAAATCTGCCTCACCCTTAAGTGTTTTTACGAAAGGTCTAGCATGAAAATAGGAAAGCAGTGGCAATTTAGGAAAAAAAAAACAAAACAAAAACAGGGAAAATCACTTACTGTACTTGGTTCTGCAGAGGTATTCAAGACAAACATCACCCTTCCTTGTCCAGCTGCCAAGTGCTAAAGCATGAAATGAGCAGCTGTTTCCTTCAAGCTGGGGCTGTGTGTCTTAACTAGTCACATGTCCCTCCTGATAAATCTCACTGCTGTGCCAGGAGGTCAGAATCTGAAGATCATTATTCCCCTTATTAGAAAATCCTTTTCATAACAGCAGCCTTCGCTAAAGCATTTGACTGGAACATGGCACTATGTGCTCCATAAGGTTTTTTGATTTGTTTTTTTTTTGGTTTGTTTTTTTTTTAAGACTAACACTGAACACTAGATAAGCCTTAATCAACAGTAGGAGCAGCACAAATGGAAAGTTAAACACATCCCTGTTGATTACTTCAGGTTTGTTTCTGACTTCACAATTTGCTGTGTTTAAATTTAGGAATTTAAACCATCAAGAACAGGATAATTTAAAATGCTATGGCATTTATAGCATCTTTAAGACCAGGTCACACCTGCAAAATATGTGACTGAATGCACTTTTAGGGATTAGGTGTATTTAAGGGGCAACACTACTACCGTCTGTGTTTGGATAATAGAGTGATGAGCACCTTATTAAGACTAGAAATAATTTTAATTTTGGAATGCAGACTTTTTACAGCATGGATTACAGAGCTCCATTGTACCAGACATTGTCTAGTTAGACGGTGATAGCCCTTTTGAGGTGGGGACTATTAGTCTAAACAGAGAGAGCAAAACAGGAAACAAAAGCATCCTTATCCCCATGTTCCCAGATGTAGGACAAATGAAGGAGGAATAAGGAATAATAAGTCAAGGAATAAACAGATTCTGATGGAATTTTCCAGGGTGATATGTAGCCATACATTACTGCAATTCAGCTGAGACTCTGTGCCTAATTCCCTTTAGGTTGTCTGCATATTTATTTAAGTTTTTAAGGACAAAAGCATACTATCAGGATTTTAAGGGTGAGATTCTGAAATACTTAATTGCAATTCCCCTTACAGGATATACTGTGCTGAAATTCCAGCGGGACTTTAAGACTGACAGGACACAGGAACTCGCCATCCCTCAGCAGAACGGGGTAACGGCATTTTATTGTTGGGTAAGCAATCCAGATCTTGCAAGACTGCAGTTGCATTGGATTACAAAGGGCATTACAGAGCTTTTTTCTGAAATACAACCTGCACGAACAGTACTGCAACCGAGATCTGAACAAGCTAAAGGAATTGCTCAGAGCCAGGGAGCTGCCTGTTGTTCAAATTATTAAATAACAGCACACCTAGCCAGTACATCTGTCGGGAGCTGACGAAGGCCTGCAAATCGCCAAAGTCGAGGGCTGCAGCAAAAGCAGGGTAACTCTGGTTGCTTCCTTTGACCTTACCCAGCTCTTCACATTACATAAACTTGCCCATGGTTATAAAACCACGCAGCCATCGGCGCTGCCGGCCGGGAGCGGCAAGGAAGCCCTCGTGCTCATCATCACCCCATGCCTTTGCGGGTCTCTCGTTTCCTCAGCATCACAAGGAAACTCCTGGCTTTTCCTTGACGATTTTTCTTGGGAAGATCCCTTCGGCGCCACACGGGCTCTCGTAACCCAGCCAGGCATGGGCGTACGCAGCCCGCAGGACCCCCGGCCGGAGCCCCGGTGAGGTTTTCCCCCCCGCCACAGCGCCCCCAATCCCGACCTTTCCCCGGTGTCGCGGCCGGGTTTGCTGCCTCGTCTGCCCTCTCCTCTGCCCCTGCGCCCACACCCTGGTAACGTGAGGTAAACAACAACTACGGCAGAAGGAAGAAGCGTCAGTTGAAAGCCCCGTCCGTTTACGCCGGGGGACGGGGCCAGGTTCCCTCCTGGTTTCCTGCGTGAGGAC
>NW_009712847.1:0-9636 GCF_000703405.1 Apaloderma vittatum | reverse complement strand
GCCTTGTCACCGCCGTGCACAGGAAGAGGTGATCGTGCAAGCAAGGCCGGTCGGTTTCCCTCGTCTGTGAAGTTCTGTCGCACACCCCTTCTTTCTCCAACTTGGAAATTTATTGTACAGATGGAGCTTAAGGCTTTGAGTTACTTGGTCGGGTCTTCTGGATGTTTGTCAGATTAGTTGAAGTGGTAATTTAGTGTTGTGGGTTCCAGCCTGCTGAGTCACATGCAATCGTGGAACACTTTAGGTTGGAAAAGATATTTTAAGATCATCGAGCCCAACTGCTAACCTAGTGATGCCAGGTCAACCATCTGCCCTTGCTGGGCAAGGGGCACAGGTGGGCATTTGCCAGTTGGGTTTTTTCTCTTTTATTTTGGAGTTTATGTTGACTCCTTTCACAGCATGAGGTGAGGCTCGTCAGGGATATCTCAGGATGACATGTGCCAGCTCCAGTTCAGTGCTTGCAACCAGTTACAGAAATAGGACAGATCTATGCCAGCCCATTCAAGAGGCAAAACTGCCACACAGATTGCGCTTTCTCAGTACATACTTGCTCTGTAGGCCCCAGGATTGCAGGTAGAGAAGTTTTCACTTGTAACTTCACAGTCCCAGAGGGTAGTCACAGAAAGTCTGTTAAAGATCAGAAAGAAAAGATATTCTTGTGTGGGCTGGTCAGAGCAGCATCCTCCGTTGTTGTGCAGCAAGTGTTCACACTCCCAGATACCATTCCACATCAGAATACAGGCTCTGGTTAAAACACCATCCCAGAAGACAGCTGAGGACACAGAAGCTAGTGAAGTGACAGGGGTATTTTTACCAATCCTGTTTGTGCATAGAGGTAGAGTAACATTTTTTGATTTTGATAGATGGGGAGTAGATTCCACAATTGATACAATGCCATGCTTGCTTTCTAATTTACCGAAAGGAGGAAATGAGAAGCTGGAGGTATGAATAAAGTGTATGTCTCTTGAGGGGAGACCATAGTACGCACAATATTGTTCCACCAGTTATGAGGAAGAGGATATATTTCCCCCCCTTCTGACATTAGTGGTTTTTTCCCAAGTAGTAAAGTCGAATGCAGACAGTAAAATTGTCCTGGTTTAGGCATTTTGAGACCAACGTTGGCAGGATTATCTTCCTTTGGATAGTGGGTGAGAAAGTGCCCAAAGGGACACCTTCTCATGTCAGTTTTGCAAGTGAACATGATATGGTAAATGTTACTGGCAAATCTTTCCTTAGTACTACGTCCAGATCTTTTTCAGATAAAGAAAAAACCTTTCATTTCATGCCCAGAATGAAAAGCATATGTCATTTTGTTAATACGTACTCTTAGAAAGTTGTTCAAAAAAGGTATAGAGTAAACTCCCTGGTAGAAGAAATACTTTCTAGTGTGGTACTGCGTTTGTTTTGGGTGGCGGGGTTTACCGAATAAACTACTAGGCACTTGATTTATAGTTAAATGACTGTTGCTCTTTATTGCCTTTTATCTAGACCCCTAGAATACACAGGAAGATCCAAGTAATTCTGACTCATAGTGGCATGACAACGTGTTATGGTGGTCGATGCTGTCTTGCTTTGTTTTTAATTGCTCTCATCTGTGAATCTTTCGGAAACTTCGTGGCTCATTCTGGGAGTGCAATCTGTTTGGAGCAGGGATTGCTTTTCTGGGGTTTATTGTTAGAAAACGTACAACCAAGTGGTCTTGGTCCCTAACAAAGGTCTTTAATTGTTCCAAAACCAGAAACGTAGTAACAGATTGCAGATTTGATTTTAAGTCTTATTTGACAAGTACCAAATTATAAATGCCATCCGGCATCTATTTGGTTGGTGTTAAATGAATTAGTTGAGTTCAGTCTGTGTCACAGAAAATAATCCTCATGGTTGAAGTATTTTCATTTTTGGTGGTCATTTTAACAGTGATGTCAGGCATCAGTTTGTTCATTGGAAATTGGCACACATTTGTCTTTTAAAAGGGATTTATAACACTTGGCAGATGAACATAGGTCAGTAGAGAACAGAGGTTGTTGATGTAATTAATTTTTCAAATAGTCATGTTTTGAAAGTGGGATTTGTAAATTATTTAAGGTATAAAATATGACTTCTAGGCTGGTACAGCACTACTGTAGTTGTTTGCTAGATGTGTGCAGTAATGTGGTAGATTTGTTTAAAAAATACTTCAGGTATGCGATGTCCGCTTTTCTTCTAGTTGGGTACATTTTGGGACGTGTGAGGATGCATATTATAGGCCTGAATAACTTTTGCTTTTTTATTATTTACTTTTAAAATGCGCATGCTGATAACATTTTTTTTTCCCTAAGATGCTTCATGCTGAAAGTAGAATAAGGGTTTTGGAGTATCAGGATGAAGTTGCAACTGAACCATGTTCTAAAAAAATGAAGTCAACAGAAAGGGCTTATGAGAAACCCTCTGATGATGATAACCAAGGTATTTGGGAGGAAGTGCACACTGAGAGAGCACCAGATGATTTGGTACCAGCATATGCCTCAGGTAACCAATGGCAATGTGAAATGCAGAAGCAAGAGAAAATACCTGCTGAGGTCTTGGGAGCACTGAATGAAGTGCTCCCTGAAAATAATCTAGTGCTTAGTCAGCCAGTTCATTCAGAAACTGTGCAGAACATAAATCCTCCGTTTGCATCAATAAATGACACTGAAGTTGAAGAAAAGAACGACCCTTTTATTACAAATAGTGCTGGTGAAGATAATACTAAGAATAGCAGTACATCATTCTCATTAAATAGAAATGCATCAGATGATGAGTTTTTTACAAGCAAAGAATTTATCGGACCGATTTACAAGCCTGCTGAAAGTAATGGACGGGACAAATCTGGCAGTTGCAATGAATGTAGAAGCAATGAGAGAGATCAGAATGAATTGCATGAAAAGAGGGCCAAAATAAAGGAAGCAAAGGAGATGCAGACTATTTCTTCTGCTGCACCAGAAATAGATGATGAACTGGACCAGTTCTATAAGGAAATTCACCAGCTGGAAAATGAAAATTTAACTACTAATTTTCAGGAAAAAGAAACTGAAACTACTCAGGAACAGTGCTCTCCGTATGACTGTAGTGAAACCTCGCAAGAGGATTATCAACGCCTGTCGTTGGGCAGCCCACAACCGTTTCATGAGAATGGACAGTGTTTCTTTGGGGAACAGAACAGTCAGAAAACAAGCAATGAGCAGCAGTTTGTAGCAGAAACAAGTGGCTGGAAAACTGATGGTACCTTTAATGGACAAGTGGATTCTAAAATTTGGAACTACTCAGTGCCTGAATTCAGACCTGCTTGGCAGTCAGCAGGGTCTTTTGTAGTACCTCAGGGACCTCCTCCTCCTCCTCCTCCTAGATTCAACCATCAGTTGCATTTTCAGATACTTAATTCACCACCACAAGAAACAAATGCTTTTCCTTCTCAGAATGGTGAAGTTTTTTACAAAAATTATCAAGATTACCGTGGAAATACTGATATCAACAGTCATGGTCCGTTGCCTGATCAAGGTACCAAGTATGCTGGTCATACTGATATCCATACTGCTCAGGTCTTCAGAAATGGAAATAATGAGCAGAATGGACTTCAAAATAATGGTTTCTGTGAAACCAGAGAAGAGCGTTGGAAGGAGCCAAAGGCTGACGGTACAGAAGGAACGCACAGCTTTTCTTCCTTGCAGTTGCCTGAAGGAAGGTTCTGCTCACAGAAATGGCTCCTAATCTTAAGAGGCCTCCCTGGTTCAGGGAAATCAACACTTTCTCGGTAAGTCGAGACTTAGAGCTTGAGAAATCATTTTTTTTAGTCTCAAAAAAAATTTAAAAGTCTGTAAGCACTTGGCAAACTTTGTATACGTAGATTAGGCTATTAAAATGTGGTAATTTTTACTTCATGAGGACAAATGCCAGTAAATATTACACGATGGCCTGCTGCTTTTTTTTACTCTTAAATTCCTTTATTAAAAAAAAAAAATCTTCCGTCAAATCTTAACAGCATTAATTTGACTGACCCAGAAGTACTTTCCTGTGCCCATGCAAAAATCTTCAAGGACAATTAGAAGAATTTTACTCTTCTGCAAATATTTAACGTGTTTTCAGTGTGTTGATGAAACTGAACATAATCTCATCTTGTTTTTTCATACTATAGTCTGTCAGCGTAGATCTGTTTGATTTTGAACAGTACGCAAGAAAAGTGTTATTTTCCCTTAAAAAATTACTTGTTGAAAACTGTCAGAGTTAAAAGCAGGTACCACCTCCAACTTGGATTTTCACTTTTTTGGAGGCCTAGTTTAAAAAGCATATAAGTTGACGTAGAGCACACTGTGTCTATTAAGTGAAAATATGTTTCTCTTACTGTGTCAGTGCTTACTGATTGAGCTTCATCCAGAAACTATACATTGCAACTGGAATATTTTCTGTGGTTATCTTCTGTTGTATGCTAAGAGTCTATGAAATAGATACATTGATCATGTTTTTCCTTGGTTTTTTTTTTTGTATAAAGAAGTAACCTTGCTGTTTGTGGTTTTTTTCCTGATGTTTAAGAAACCATGATCTCCGTATCATAGAAGAATGCCTATTAAAAATGACTAACTTACATGTTTGTATAATTTTAACTGTAATATTTTTTAGTTATTTTAGTTACGGATTTTCCTATTTTACAAACCTACGTTTTTGAAGCTGCATGTATCTGTGTGGGTATATGAAAGCAACATAGAGAATTTTCAAAAATAATCCCCTGAATAAAATGCGGCCTCATTCAAGCGCAGGAATTGGATAATACTTAATGTGAAGATATAAAATATTGTGTATTTCATGTTTGGTGTGCTGTATTGTCTCTGAACCTTTCTCAAAAAATATTAATATATTCATGTTTATATTCATATTAATATTTTCATATTCATATTCATATGAAATATTCAAAATATCTTGAGGTTTTCGTGAACACATATTCATGCTTTTTCTTCTGGGTAGTGAAATCAATTTCTAATTTTATTTAACAATTATTTAACAATTTATTTCTAATTTTATTTAACAATTGCGCATTGTATTTAACATCGCATCGTATTATTTTGCGCATTTTATTTAACAATTGTGCATTGTGAGATCAAGGTCAAGAGTAGTCACCAAATGTGGATCCTGAATTTGAACTGTAGGACGTGTAGGACATGTTCTTCAGTATATGCAGGTTTTTGCATTCAGTGCTTGGTTGCAATTGTTAATTCCCATGAAATCATGTCTCAGGGTCTTAGGTACCTGGTGGGGAAAAAAATCACAGAGTTACTGGCTGCCTGTGGGGAAAATATACGTGTTATTAATTAAGTCTTATCCTTGATAAACTTGAACATGTTCTTCTGTGTAACCTCATAGAATTCTGCAGTGTGGACTAGGACAGCAAATACAATCTTCTGATGTTGTATTAGTACGCACAGATATCTCTGCAGGCTTGGCACCTGCAGGCAAACCTCTGCCACTTGTGCTGTCAGAATGACTGTGAAGGAGAAGCAGAAAATTGTCATCATCTGTATGGAAGGGAATGAGATGCATCTTCCAAGTGTTTTCCAAGTATGAAATGCCAGCAGAGCAGTAGTGATACACAGAAATCTTTAATTCCTGTCTGCATTTTGTGCAAAGTAAGGGTTTGTAGGTATAGGCGTTTTTCCTCCTACTCTCAAACTTGGCCAGTGTCTGTCCTGAATCTTCCACTGAAGTCTGTTTTGTTTTGACTCTTTCATCCCAACTGCTTGGAATCACAGGCATGTTTTTTTGACCTCGTGTAGGCCAGCTAGTCTGTCGTTCTGCTTTGAGCAGGTCTGTGACTATTGTTGGATCAGATCAGCCGTCTTTGTCTAGCCTGATCTTGAAAAATATACAAGTACAGAGATTCCACAGTCTCCAAACTTTTTTTCGGCACAGTACTACCTTCCTAGTAAGGAAGTTCTTCCTAATCTTGAAACTGAAGTTCCTAAGCCATAATTTGCGTGTGTTCTCCTGTGTTATAACATGCTGGTAGAATCTGGCTCCTCAGCTTTGCAGCTTCCCTTCAGGTAAAGGGATAGGCTTATTCACTCTAATAGGCTGATATCAAATGGCCTTTTACTGTCTTTATTGCCAGACTGAACAACCCCAGCTGCTATTAACCTCTCCTGGTAGGTTGTATGCCCGTAGCCATCTGTTCAACCCTGTGATTGTTTTCAGCACGTCTTTTGAACTGGGAAGCCCCAGACAGGCCTCAGAGTTTCAGAAGTGACTGCTCAAGAGGCAGGTAGCTTGTGGATGATACCTTCCGTTGACCTACTGGCCACATTTTCTCTAAAGCCCAGCATGTGGTTTGCTCTTCTTTTGATGAGAGCACACCCACTTGCTCATCTCCAGTTTCAGGTCCACTGTAATCCTTTTCAGCACGACTGCTCAACCAATCACTTTCCCTCCTGTACTGATGCTTAGGTTTCTTTTTTTACCAGTTGCAGAACATTCCTCTTTTTATTGAGCTTGATGATGTTTTGTTTAATCCAGTGCTGAACTTTCATAATGGCCTTCTGGGTAGAAGCCAGGCATCACTACTGGTTTGGTGTCATCTGCCAGTTCTCTGCCTCATCATCCAGGTTAACAATGAAGATACAGAAAAAAATTGTCCCGCTGTTATCCCTGCTGTACTCTGCTTGTTACTGACTGGGAGATGATGTTGGAAGCCTTGGTAATTTCTAAGTATGCTACATTCATCTCTCCGTCTTCATCTACAAAGGCAGTTGTTTCATCCTAGAGTGCAGCCTGGTCAGTGAACAATGATTAGTCTGTTGCAAAACCCGCATTGACTCTTCCCGATTACCTTCATTTCCTTCACATGTTTGGAAATAGTTTCTGAGAGGATATACTGTCATGTCTTTCCAGAACTGAGGTTAAGTGAGGTTGAGCAACCTTTTGTTCCTTGGGTCCTGTCTTTGCTTGCCTCATGTACGAAATTTGGTGGTTTCCTGCTCATTGGATATCTCCCCGCATCTCCTCAATTTATTTCCTGCATTCACCAGACCTAAACAATCTCAGCCTCTTGAGGCTCATTTGAGTTCCTATCTCTTTATCCATTTATTTCCAGTTGTGTTTTCCTTTTCCTATCCAACCATGGCTTTTGGTCTGTGCTTACTAGGTCCACATCTGCTCCTAATTTCCAAGCTGGTTTCTTAGTTCCTTCTTCTCCACTCACTTTCTTCCCAGATTCATCTTTCCCCAGTTTGGCGAAACACGTACCCAGGAATCATATCTTTAGCCCAAGTAACAAAAGTCTGCTATAATTAGAAGTGATAATGTGTTCTTACAATGCTGGAAGAAGTTAGAAGAGAACAGGCTTAGATTTTGATGGTATTTTACTACTGGGCAGCAATTGCAGTTTTCCATTCCTCTTTAAATATCTGAACATCAGTTTGAATAAAAAGAAGCTTAATGAGGTTGAAAGAACAAATATTGGTGTCATTTAAGAAGAATGTTTTGAATTAAATCCGTTGCCAGGAATATATAAAGACAATTTTCATCTGGGGCCATTCATCCTGAGAGCTCAGTCTCCTGAACGGAGGAGTTAAAGAGTTAGTATTTATAGCTGTGTGTAGAAACAATTGTGTGCTGTTGTTTCTCTTTATGTATCTCTTTAAGGAGTATTACAAGCAATGCTTTTAAGATAGCATTTATATAACTTAGCAATACTACAGATTTTAAAGTTATATTTAGTTATTGTCTAGTGTTTTCCTCATCTGTGATGTTAGCTATTTTAAATAGGTGAATTGTTAGATTCGACAAGTTCTTCTGTATTATAAAATCATCTGTCAAAGTAGACTAACCTGAATGCAGGTTGGGGGACGATTTTAGTTTTGAAGAGAAATGAAGACAGGATTTGTGTGTGTGTGTGCGCATGTGTGCACTGGAAAAAATGTATGTTGGTTCACTGAGCATTTTATGAGCATTCTAGTTCCAAGATGAGTTTTGTATGTCGAGCTACTATCTTCTATTAGATCAGATAGCATGCCTGAGAAAAGTAGATGAGCTGCTTTAAATTAATTGCCCTACTACGTTCAAAGATGGGTGTTCAATTGCAGGGAAGGTTTAATGTGAAAAAGCTGGATTACAGTAGCGGGATAATACTGCTGCTCGTTTCAGGCATGTACATGTATTGATGCTCCCTGATCTGTAATTTGGCTCTTCCAAGAACTGTATTTATCTCACTTCTTTTTTCTTCATCTCTCAAAAGTGCAATATCATGTCTCTGATACTAATGATGCTTTCTTTGCATAGATGTGGCTTTTGTTGTTTGTTTCCTAGTTATTGATCCTGAGATAATTTTTTTCCAAACACACATTTGAAATAATGTAAATCATTCCATATAACCTTGACAAGTATGTTTTGTGTTTTAAATTCTACAATTTTAAATAGTATGAGATTGTAAAATTTGATTGTCAGTCTTTTAAAATGTTATATTTTTATGATTTAATTTTACAATTTAGAAACAGATGATGACCAGTGCTGTAATAATTGAAGTTTAATTTCATAAATTCATTACTTTGTGATAGCTTGTGTGTTGTATATAGGGTAAGGGTTCTGTTACTCTGGCCTCTTTGGTAGTCACTTTACTTTCCCAAATAATGGAATTGTAGGATTATGGCTTTGCAAGTTTGCAAGACTGTTTAACACTCGTCATTGTGTTTCTTTATTGCTACTAATGATGTCTGGAAGATCCAACAGAAGAATATGAGCAAGTGAATTATTCTTTAGAACACTGAGTGAACAGAGCCAGTTCCCAGAAGTAAGAACAAAAATGAATGCCCCATTAGTCCCATTAATGTTGATTCATCAACTCCTATATATTTCTACAGAAACCTGATGGTCAGGCTCCTAAGAGCTGTAGGGGAATTCCTACTCAGCTAGCAGAAGAATCCCAGTTATTTTTTGCTGTCTCTTTTACTAAGGCAAATGGTCCTTACTTTTAAGATGCGTGTATATGCATTCAGCACACAAAGAGTAAATGCAGAAGATAGATCCAGTTTTTCTAGCATTATTAGTTGGTAAATGTAGCATACTGGAAATAAGAGAATTGAGCCATGTGTGGAATCATGGCCAAGTAACTTAATGAATATGAATTCATGTTAAATATTTTATGCAAGAGAGGAATAGATATGAAAAAAATGCTGTTGTGCGTGGTGTATAATTTACTGATGTCATTTTATCGCCTTAGAACAAAAATAGATTTTGAATTCTTCCATGCTCTCCTAAACCAGGAGAGCGCAAAAAAAAAAAAAGCTTTAACAAAAATAATTATTGAACAATATCCAAAAGAAGTGGCTGTATTTTGGGTATATCGTGCTCTGCTTTCTGAAATAGTATTTTTTTTTGTTCTAAAGTAAACTTAATACTCTGGAAAAGGAAGAAAGAGCAAAAATGGAAAAAATGGCTCATACACAGCTTTGATCTTACTATTCGACAGTTGCATCATTAGTAGTTTCTTCTGATCCTCAGTAATCCTAAAGATTAACCAACAGACCTGTGGGACAATAAACATGGAGGAATGTGAGTAATGTATAATACAGTCTTCTCCACAGACACCACCTTGTCGCTGGGGAGAAGCTTGCTGACGATGTCGCCCTCGTTGCTCACACA
>NW_009712846.1:2901-16782 GCF_000703405.1 Apaloderma vittatum | reverse complement strand
TCTGTGATTCTGTGATTCTGTGATTCTGCTTTGCTTTTACATTTATTTGATATTCTCCTATCATTTTCAGTTTTCTGCCTGCTGCAGATTTTCCTACTGACAATGCATAACAGCCTCCACAGGATGGTAATGCCATACATGGCAATGCTGGTATGCAAAATATACTGTGAAATAAAGCAAGCAGATTGGGGACTTCTGTTCTTATAATCTGAGAATGAGGGCAGCACGTTGAAAATTGATGAAAGGAAATGCTTTTTTCACACAATTAGCTGCTGGATATCATTGCCAGGAGATTGTGCTGAGGCTGAAAACTTGGCAGGCTGGAAAAAAAAAAATCAGTCTTCTATGTGAATGGCAAGTACACGTAGCAACAGGGCTTTAGGAGATTCGCAGTAAGTTGTATAGCCCACAGCCTTATCTCAGTAAGGCGCTTTTTGCATCAGTTTCCTGAAGAAAGGTTGTCCCACCACCGTTCTGCAAATCTGTGCTCGTGAGCCAGCCTTTTAGTTCTTCCTCCATCAAACAACTTGTGCATCTTCTAAATGACCAAGAGCTATGTAACTCAAAGATAATTCACTTTCTAGCAGAGCTATGGAATATCAGTAGGTATCTTCCAGTGTGTATCCTGTGAGAATCCCAGTTCACACAACCATTGCTAAATCAGGAGGCAGTCTTCTCTGGCACTGGAACACAGATGCTGCTGTATTCATGGAAACGGTCAATGTTTTTTATGGGTACTTTGGGAAAACAACATATCCTCAAGCTGCTGGGGAGAAACTTGCTCAGAAACAGAGCTCAAGGTCTCCAGGCTTTGGGCTTGGAGTCAGAAGTAAAAACCCACGTGAGTTGCTGCTGCTCTGTTTTGTGCATATCCTGAGGAAGTATGGGCTAGCAAAGACAAAGGCCTACTCCACATAGCACAAAAATCCATCTGCTGTTTTGTTTGGAGGCATATTTTAGAGAAAATTTATTCTGAATCTATTTAGGCAACCCTAAATATTTCATTGGCACTGTTTAAGATATTCCCACAACTTCAAATCAAGCATATGGCCCTAGGAGGAAAAGAAGAACTGAAAGTAATGACTATCAAACTCTGAAAATTATCTGAAGTCCCCTTTCAAAACCAAAAAAGAAATATTTAATACTGATTATTTCAGAAAATTAAGTGAATACAGAAACTCGTGTACCTAGCAAGTCTAGACTTATTTCTGTTGGGTGATTGTTTGTGGAAGACTTGGGTTTTTGTCAGACTGCTTGTTACTCAACTGCTCAGCCCTTTGATAGGAACCTCAAGTGGCCTATGAACACCTGAAAATGCTGCATGGGGTGGGAGTTTGCCTTCTGATATTAAAAAACATGTGGCCATTCATTCTGATTAAAAATTGGAAGCTTTCAGAAAGCTTGACTTTCCAAGTGTGAAAATCTGTTACTGCTCTTCAGGAAGTCATTTTTCATGAGGAAACCTGGGAGATGAAGTAATGTAGCCTGTAAAAACACATGCACCACCTTGTCTCTGTGTACTCCCTTGAATAGCTGTGCTGCGGGTGCAGCCATGTGTCTTCCTGCTTGAGAAGAGCAGGCTCCTGGGGTCTGTCATGGTGGCACCATAAGCCATGGTGTGCAGAAGCTGGCTTGGGAGGAAGGAGGAGAAAACATTTCTGCCTCTGCTGTGGCTCTCACAATATCTAGCTGAATAACTCAGGTTTCAGATTTTAATTCAGGTGTCTCTGAAGCTGACAATTCCACTGCCTTCTCCAGAACAACAAGCCATTCATTCAAACATGAGATTCATTTTGGCTGCAAGCCTAAACTGTTCTTTGTTGATCTGATGAGTATCCAGAGATGCTGAAGAGTGATCAGATGAGCTCCTGTGGTCCACTCCAAGCAGTTTAAGGACTTCTGACAGGCCCAACCTACTTCCCTTCCCTTCTTGCTTTGAGCTCCAGTGCAGCTGTATTGAGACTTCTCCTTAGTCTAAACCAAAGCTTCAGGAGCAAGGAAGTTGGTATGGGGAGTAGGTTGGTGTCTTGGTTCCCTATGGATCTTGAGAAATGTGTCTGTGTGCTGTTTCACAGTTACATAGCTCATAGATGGGATGGGAAACTCACCCCTACCCATGTGTGACTGGCTGCCCTCAGCCTGTCTCAGCAGTAGGCATTTCACATACAAGTGAGTTTTTGGAACATCTTTGCTTTGTCTTTTCTCCTTACAGGCCAGGACTTTTCCAGTCTTCCTCTGTCTTCTCACTCCCCATGAGGATACATGTCTCTCCTGGCTTTCCTCATCATGCTGCACCAAGGGAGACTGTTTCTCAGTGATGCTTCCTTTAACTTTCTTAGAAGTGTCGAACATAATGCTAGCAAAGGTATTTTCACTGAAATATCATTTTCCAATTTTTCCCATCCTCCCCAACATAAAGGCTTTTTAGAGAGACTTGGACTGCGTTTGATGAACTGTTTTCTTGCCAATAAAAAAAAAAAAAAAGAAAGAGAATGAGAGTCAGGGATGGATTTTGAATGTGTGAAAAGTATTGTTTCCGGATTTTCTTCCTGTGGCATGGCTCCCTTAGGAAATACCTTGCCATTTCATTTCCATGCTTTCTTTTCTCAGTCTTTTAGAAATAACATTTCTTTGTTTAAAAACTGACCCAGCTAGGAATGCAAATGCAAGGTCATTCTCTGTACTCCACGTGGCTCAGCCTGCATCACCTCCTATTAGAGAAATGCCTGTGCCCTAGTCTTGTGCTGCATCTTTGCAAAAGCAGAGAAGGACTTTGGGATTCTCTAAGAAAGAGAGCATATAAAAAGCAAAAAAATGTGAAAATCAAGCAGAAGATAAATTCTTTTTCCTGGCTTTTGTGTGGATACCAGTAGGACTTGAGAACATATATCAGGTGAAATGTCCCCATACAACTGGAACCGGAATGGTGCATAAAGTCAGTCCAGCCATGTCTAGACATCCCTTGGGACAAATATCACATGAAACAGCAATTGTGAAGGGAAGAAGCAGACATCCAATGCAAGACATTCCACAGGACTTTATACATCCCCAGGGAGAGATAATTAAGAGCTTTTCTACCAGCTTTGAGAACTGGTGCATTGCCAGACAGCAAAACCAAAGGATGGCTTCCACGTCAAACACCACATTTCCTCCTTGATGGCAGTCTCTGGTGTCCAATTCTAGCAACCAGCCAGTATAAAATTAGGACCACGGGTTCATTAGAGTTGATAAGGCACTAAGGATTGGGGCCTGTAAAATGCTTGCAGCTCTCTGTCAGCCGCAGGATCCCGATAAAAAGCTGCCAGTTTCTTTATAAAGGCTCTGCTCCTGCTTCTGCCATGGGGAAAGCTATTTAGGCATCAAAGGTATGGCTAAAGAGGTTAATGTTATGAGACCCTCTGGAGCTTGCCTGAGTGCTATGTGACAGCAAGGAACACAGTAATGAGTGACTTCAGTTTCAAGGGACTTAACAGGAGAAATCCACGAAGAACGTTTCATAAATTGCACCTTACTAGCCAGAAATTAGTGCCTAGAAGGTTACAAGTGGGTCTAAGTACAAGTAGAAAGTCATGCTGGGTCCGAACTTGACTCTTCAAATGCAGATGTGGTGCTCGAACTGGCACATCTTCCTTCCTGCTCCCAAATGTTTCAGACCTGGGAAAGATGATGCTATTGACTTCCCTTTAGAAAGGAGGCAAATTATCCCAATGAGAATGGAACCATTGCCTTTGAGCTCTGTGTCCCAGGAGGAAGAATCTCCTACTGTCCCCTGTCTCTAACACATGGCTCTTCTATTTGCTATTTCCCCTTTCTTTAAATTGCATTTTAAAAATGGGAATGTCTAAATCAAGCTGATTTAACCTCTGTTTGGCTAATGGAGACTGTTACCCCCCTGCCCTGAAGATGATGGAAACCTCAACCCTGGATCTTCCCTCAGTCTGGGACAGCTCAAGCCAAGACACTCCGGGCAAGGTGCCTGCACTGACTCCAATCCTGCTTGTGGCAACTTGACCAGTCTTCGTGGAAGAACATAAACCATTTTAGGAGCTGCGTGTAGGAAAGGGAAGCCTTATTTTCTCCCCCTAGGAACAGCTGTCTTGTCCTCTTTTGTATGCTGTTCATTTGCAAAGTCATCCTTGGTCATTTATTTAGAAACCTGCCGAGGAACAGATGCTCTGAAAAGAAATGTGACAAATTCTCCACAGGGCCCTTTTTGGCTCCGTGCAGGGGATTTTTGGCAACCAGAAGGAGGAAAAAGTGAAGGTGATGGGAACTGCATGGGTCCTGGTGATTTTGTGCAAAGAATAGCCATAATAAGCCTGATGCATGATTGCTACTGGAGCTGGAGCATTGCTTAGGGCTTGTGGTTGGAAATTAGGTTCAGTCAAGTGCAACTCCTTTGGGGAATATCCCGCAGTGAATTTAATAAGTTTGCTGCCTGTCTGTGTGGGACTGCCTCCTTCTTGCACAGGTGGCACCACCTCATGCTCTGCTCTACACCGATTGCACGTCAAAGAAGCTGCGAACAGTCCTGTGAGAAGATCAGGGTTTGGTGTCCAGGATCTAGCCAGTAACACCAACTTCCCAAAGAGGCTCCTGAGGGCTCGGAAAAACTTTCTTTGAAAGGGCATTAGACAAGATTGCTCCTGTGAGAAAGGGCAGTACCTTGCAGAAAGGTATAAGCAGTGTGTGAGAGGAGGACCAAACACCCGTGGTATTGACTGAGGATCTCAGTTAGTCATCTGGAGCAGAAGAGGAAGTCCTTCTAAAGTTCATAAGTGGGAACAACCCTGTTGCTTAAATGTACAAAAGTACTTTTGTATCTTCTGCATGGCTGGGCTGAAGTTTGGCTTGGAAGGACCTGACTTGTGGCTGTGCTCTTGCTAGCAATGAGCATCATTAAAAACCATGAAACAAAGATAACAAGTAAAACAACCTGGTGAGGTGGATGGAGGGACTCAAATCTTCTAATGTCCCAAGTAGTCCAAATTATGTTTTGAACCTCAGCTAAAACATGTAACCAGCAATAAGCCTAGACAGGTCTGGGAGCTACTGGCCTCTAGTCCAAGTCCCCAGAGTTGGGTCCAGGGGATGGCTCTGGGGAACAGCTTTGTGGCCTGCTGCATCCACACTCAGAAGCAACGCTGGAAGGAAGGTAGGTCCCTGCTATCTCCAGCATCCTCTCAGGAGGTTCAGCATGCCATTCACCAGACATCCTCCCAGTACACAACTCAAGAGCTCTCACCTTGTTGCCTCTCTGAATCCTTCTGTAGGATCAGTGTGCTCAAACCCCTCTGTGAGACCCCTGCATGTACCCGGGGGGACTGCTGGAAAAGGCTGCAGCACCAGCTCTGAAAGCCATCCAAAATTCTGGATGCAACACTTCGCTACAGGGAGCAGAGGGGGTACGCAGTGAGGCAAAGCAGATAAAGATTTGCAGTAACAAAGGACTTATTTTTTCTGTTCTGATTTTTTGTTCCCCAAAACAAAGGAGAGACTGAAGAGCGCCTGTTTAATTTGCGAATTTCACAGATTCGGCTCGCTTAAGAGAGGGAGGGAGAATCAACAAAAAGCCCAACAACAGGCATGGAAAGAGCCCCAAGTATTAATGGCAGCTGATCAATAACTAATCCGCAGTGTTCCAGTTACCAACTTGATGGAGAAAATTCACGGTGCTTAAGTAATTCCAACTAATCTTAATGAATGCCTCCATGCCTACATGCCTGCAGAGCTGTGTGAAATTTATAGAAAAATGTCATTTCGTCTCTCTGAATATTTTTTTTTCCTTGCAGTCATCAAAGGAGCATGAAAAATGCTCTTAGAAATCTGCTATCTCTCTCTGCCAGATGAGGGCTTCAAAAGGCAAGCACTCATTTTTTTTTTGTCGTAAGCAGGGAAGATTATGAATACATTATCTAGTTAACATTAAAAAAAAATCAAAACACCCAATTTTACATTCTTACTTATTTATCCCGTGCTGCTGTCCCCTTTGTGTGCCTCACCCTCTTCCCTGCTGAAGAAAATAATGCCAAGTAGACAAATCATCTACAAGTAGAAAGCATTGATACATATTTTTGTTCTATTTTTGTTTGGTGCTATTTAGAAAAATTTCAAAGGGAAAGATCGATATGGTGGTTTAAAGCCTTCTCTGTCTTTCCCTGGTAAAAGATGATGTCTTCCTCTTAAGTTTCTCAGCAGCCAGCAAGAGAGAAGCCTCTGCTAACTTGCCACCAAGCCTGTGAGGAACTTGCTGGAGCTCGTAGAATTGCTGACAGTGAGAAGAATGTCCTTTTGTAAAGATGAGAAGGATGGATGTAGAAGCAGAGTGGGCTGGAAATTTTTCAATGGAAGTTAATTTTCTCCTGAAAAGTATAAGGTGGGTACTTCACGTGGGAATGGAGGGAGCAGTTGCAACTGGGATGGGATTTCTGGGGGTAGACAGGAGAAAAACCCGGCTGTGGCACGGCCAAGAGCACAAGGATAATGAAGGAGACCAGCTGAAGTCCCTGTTGCATGGATTCAGGTGCTCCTGTTGTAGATGGATGCCCCAATCCCAGGTCCCCATGACATTGTGGGATGAAGGCTTTCACAACCACACCAGCTAAGGGACTGGTATTGAAGAGGTGGTCCTGGGACTAGTTGGAGAACTGTAAGGGAAACATCACTTATCCATCATTTCAGGTCACTCCAGCTCTTCAGGTCACTCATCTACAGCCTGGGACAGGCAGAAAGAAATATTCAGCATATGTAATTTTAGCATGTCCATCCACCCACTTGACAAACCAGTTACACCTTAGCAGTAAGGCTGCCTGTCCTCGGTGGACAGTCGAGTCTATACAATTCTTATTACTTACTGAAAACACCTCACATCAAAAGGGCCCCTTTTTCTCCTCCATTTCCCTCAGGGTCCAGCTATGACTCTGTCATAAATCGACGTACAAAGTATGAACAGGATGAATTTTTTTTATAACAACTTCAGCAATCATTGTAGTTCATAACTAGGCATGCAGGGTTTTTATTAATTTAACAGTGTTATTCCCCTTATGAAATATTCATCCCATAGGATTTCTGTGCACATGAAGGTTTTGAAGAAATTGATCTGCAATGCAGTTACTCCTTTAAAAGAATGATTTCTTTATTATCTCTCCCTTTCAGTGATACTGTATATATGAATGGTGACTGATTAAATGTGCGATCAATCTCACGAAAGTAAACAGATATGTTTTTAATTGTGGGTGAATTTACGGTATGGGAGGGGACGTGTGGAGAGCTCAGCAGGCTAGATGCATTGCCATGCATTGCTTTGCCAGCTCCTCCTCTGGCATCCTTGCAAGCCCTTGGCCTTCCCATCCTGTGGAGATGCCTTCACCCCGCCTAGCATCACCAGGCTTGCCAGCTTGGTTAATGCACTGTCGTCCCATCAAATGACACATGGCTCTTCCCTGAGAGGGGCTTGTGGTTGCGATGAACTATGCAAGGAGAACTAACTGCTTTTGGGCCCTGATTCAGCAAAGCAATGAAGCACATCCTTTTCTTTCAACATAAACTGAGCCCTGTTGACTTCAGTTTCGCTGCCATCTCCCCAGGTTCCTGTGCTGTTTTACAAATAGCCATGTAATCTGTTCATGAGTGCTGTCATGTCCCTTTCTGGGCTGGGTAAGGTGGGTAATGATAGCTGGTTTCCAGCCTGCTACGAGTACAGCACCATGAGATGAAATGTTTCCTGTGGTGCTGAACTCTGAGCAGGGTCCCCATAAGGCAAATGAGGCTTGTGCAATTAAAGACCAGAACATTAAGGTTGTGCCAAGGGGAGAGATGGGAGTTGTTTTGATATCCTTCACAGGGGGAACCTTGCAAGGGCTGACACAGCAAGACACTGGACTAAGAAACATCTGATATATCTCAAAGGAAAAGCACTAGTTCTGCTCTAAGCAGCTGAGCATTTCAGTCACTTTTAGCCCATACTTGATCCTTACAAGGTATTTGGAGATAAAACACATGGCCATGCTAATGAATGATGCAATGATGACATGCTTTTGGCATAAATAGAGAGGTCAAGCTAAGCTCACTCCTGCTCTTCCCCTCACACTGTGTTGCTAACGCCCTGCTCCAGATCATGCCAGCAGAACTCTCCAGCTTCACCCACAACAGCCCCCAAGCGCCTTCCCACCTCCTTCTCTCCCCACCACACCAGCACTTGTTTTGGCATCTTCTGTGCCCTTCCAACCTGAGTATCCCCAAGCTGCACTTCCCAGCCAGGATGCACAAGATAAGTGCTGAGAACTTACTTTAAGGCATGAGAGTCTTCCTTGGGTGCATAAACCAACTATCACTTTTATTTCCTCTTCATGAGACCCACTCTGAAGGATATCAGCCTTTGAGATAGGAGAATGTTCCCTTTCATCCTGCTCTTCTGTCCCCCTCTCCCTCTCGTTGCACAGGGTCACTATGAACTGACATTGCAAGTCCCAGAGGAGCTAAGCGCAGGGGATTGCTGATCATTGTAGGAATTTATGGAGAGATGTGGAGTGTCGGATGCTGTTGAAGCCATGCCTAGCCTGGTCACTGCTTAGTCTTGCAGTGTCCCCTGGTGTTTGAAGACATCAGCTCAAAGCAGCTGAAGCTTCAGTGCTCACCGTGGGGTTTATTTGTCCAGGAACATCCTTGCAGCTGCACTGGTGTGAGTTGGATCTGCAGTGCAGGAGCACTTCTACCATCTCCCACTACGTCCTCAGAGACATACCTGGTAACATTGTATTCCCAAAAAGGGCACAGAATGATCATTTTCAGCACTAGACTTCTCAGAATTGATATAAAAACTCACTTCAACATGAGACCATACAGAAATGCTCACATGGGGAGAATCAGAGGAATTTGCCTTTCCACTTGGTCTCCAACGGACACAAGATGTTGTCACCACGTTGTGCTTGTGCCTGTTTTTCTCCCTACAGTAACTCTCAAAGGCTGAATTCACCCAAATGTAAAGGGGGCACAATGCAGCTCCTACAAGCCTGGCAAGAATAAACAGTCCTGCAAAAAATATTAACAGCTCTCTATGCATTCACCTATTTTTGCACTGGGCATAAAATCTCCAGTGAGATGTGAGAAACAGAGGGAAATGCTGGGAAATTAGTGGTGGAGCAGAAAAACAGCTGTATTGAAAGATCTAGCACATAAAGATGTAGACCCATAGAAAATGAGGTTTCATTAGTTCCCTATTTCCTTTTCCAGATGGTCAGTACTCTCTAGGAGCAATTCAAACTGTATGGCATGGACTAGGAAGCGATCTAGAAAAAGAAAAAAAAAAACAAAACCAAAACACAACACACACACACAAAAAAAACACGGGCAGGAAAAAACCTGTAAAGTATTTAAAGGAGAGGCTTAAAGACATGAGAGTTCTAACCAGCAAAAGGATTTAACAAAGAAATGCCATCTTGAAATCAATGAAATGTAGAAACCCTCTGACTACAAAAGAAGTTGAAGACATTTATTACCCACTAACACCATTTTTTGGATATTGATGGAAGCTTCAGAGGAGGAACGAGCTGGATGTAGCAGTTGTTTGACAGGTGCTCAGTGGAGATATGCCAGCATCTCTGTCTGCTGAAGACCGAGGCTCAGGATGGATGAAATGACATTGTTCCTTGTATGGCACGGTTTGTAAACCCCCATGGACAACCTTCTTGGGACTGTCTCAGCTGTGCCCTCATTCCCCTCTGCCTGCTTGCAGCCTGCGGCAAACCTCAGTGTTGCTAAACTGAGCTGAACTGCCTCCTGCTTCTCCAGGCTCAGAGTGCACACACAGATCATTATCAAAACCGTGGTTTAGTAAACGGTGGGTATGAGCCCTTGGAAGAAGATAATCTGGGATGCACCAAGGAAACTGAACCAAGGGTTGGTGCCTGGGACTGTGGAGCTTACCCATTTCCAGGATGAGATAAGGCACGAGGCCTTGCAGAGAAAAGCTGATGGCTCAGCTTGGGGGATCCTTCCCTTGCTGAGGAAGAAGTGTAATATGAGGAGCTGAAATGAGAAGCAGCACCTCATGTTTCTGTTTCATGAGCCAAAGGATGTAGGTGCAGGAACGTCCTAAACTCCCAGCCTAAGCAATATATGTGTGTACAGCTATATATATATATATCTGTATACATACACTATCTTGGTGGTTAAATCAACCCCTGTATACTAAATATTGAAAACCTCAAAGGATCAAATTCCTCAGATTTGCTGTAACATTTGTATATCCTTACCTCCACTGAGAAATGACTTGTGATAAATACATGGGAGATTTTACAGAAGTTTGACATAATAATTATAACAAAAATCCTGATGAATTGTTTTGCTGTCTAGCATATCTCCATGACCTCAGCATTTCCTGTGTCTACAACCTATGAGGCATTATTGTATTTGGAAAGCATGCCTTAATAGTTTGCTCTCCAAAGCTGGCAAATAAAACTGACTGGACATATGCGAGAGTCTCGGTGAGCTACAATGATGCTCATGGACAAAGTAATCATCCAAGACTGAAGGGATTATCTCATGTAAAATTTCAGCTAAAATAAAGTTAATGTTAAATGTAGTTGTCTTGAACAAAAGTTGAAATTGCACCCCAATGTTTATCTGATTGCCATCAGTAATTTGTTACTTTTTAGCTTCAAAATATATTGGTACTTCAGCAAATTAGTACTATTAATTTTTATTCTTATTTTTACCTTTTTGGAGACAAAGGTAATTACTATGTTTGCATAACACCTAGACTGATGGACATTAGTTTTGTAACACAAATAATATTCATTCAAGCTTTGTGTTGTTGATTGAACACACACGTACAAAGGCAGCTACGTGTGAATCTTATTTAGCCTCACTAATTTCCTTTGCTTTAACTGAATTACCTTATTGTCTTTTCCTTGAAGAGAAAACAATGATTATGGGAAAGCACTTACACTTGGCATTTTCTGTGCACTGTTAACCTCATGCTCTGTTTCTCTGTAAAGCAAGACAGGCACACATGGGGAGAGAACACAACAGAAGCAGAGAAAAGACACAGCTCCAATGCTGGATCTGCACAGTTTAGGGGCTGGAAATCCGCCCCTATCCGGACAGGATTTGTGTAAGCTCCCACCTGCTCCCAAACCTGGAGAGCTTTTCAGCAGGCTCCGGAGGCTTTGAGAATTTTCCATTTGTAGAGACACTGTAGCAATTGCAGATTCTTCCAGGAGGTGGCAGGAAGATTTTTGCAGAGAAGAGAAGAGTAAGATAGAGAAAGATTTAAAGGAGGCAAGAATACATCTGGCAAGTAGCAATCTGAAAACCCTCTTATTCTTCCTATGCTGAGGGTGGTCAAGGTCTCTGCACATGTTGGCACCTGGAAGATATATCTAGTTTGAATGCTGTGATTTCTGAAAGAGATGATATAAAATAGCATGTTCCCCATTTGGCAATGAGCAGGCAAGAGGGCTAAGAGAGAGGATTTTCCCACCTGCACACATTTAGTTAAGTGTTATCAATAACAGCCATGCACAAAAGCCTTAAATGTTCTATTGTATCTGGGCAGTTACTGGCCACATACTGCTTACGGGTAATGCGTAGTTATGCTGGAAATATTACTGATGAAAAACTAGCATTTAAGTGGAAAGGCAACCTGTTCAGAGGCTTATTACCCCATTCACAGGAGCAGTGTTATTGTGTGGAAGATAGTTGGAGGATTTCTGAGCAGGAGGTCTGGGTGCCCAAAACATCTTTGCTCTTCCCAGCTCCCTCCATGAGTCTCGTAAAGGAGACCACACACCCTGTGTCTCCCAGAAATCCAAAGGTGGGCAGCTAGGTGAAAATCCTGCCCTGCAAAAGCATGTGTTCGTGCTTTGAATTTAGAGGGACCAAACCCCGTTGTTAATATTATTGTCATTACTTGCTGTGAAGGATCAAAGCTCTGTTGTGCATGCACTGCAAAAACAAAGCACTACTCAGGGGCTCATTCCCACAGCTGCAGCCTCTAAGCACATAACCTGAGTGCTGCTCAAGCACTGGGGTTTGTAGGGTGTCCTCTGAACTCACCCTCTTGAAACAACCTGGCATTACAGCAGCACAGATATTTTTTCAAGAAGAGTCCTCTGTGCAGAAATTGATTTTTGGCAACGCTTTAGTGGGACATTATTGAAACCATTTGTAAAATTGCTGTGCTCTATTCATACTGTATCATGCAGGAATTGGAGCAGTAGTGTGGAAATGAAACATTTCAATCTCAGTTAATATGGATTGTTTCAGTCTTATTAAAACACTTCAGGAAGGTCAAAGGAAAATATTGTGAGAATATTTTTCTTGGCGAAGAAAAATGGAGACTTGCCTTTGAAATCCCGATTTGGGTGACCCCAATTTTGAAATCTAGATTTATATGGATAAAGTAATTCCACATTTGGACACATTTTAATCATGCTTCCTACCCACAGGCAAGAGATGTAAACTGGCTTACGGGAATAAACCAGAAGAGTCTGCTCTTGGAATTCAGCATAGCTGGGATTGCAGTTCATGGCCACAACTTTCAAATAGGAAGCTGAGAAGACTCCAGAAGTATTATCTTGTAAATAGGCCCAAAGCTTTGTTATACTTAATGGAAGGATGGTTAGAGTGACATTTAACTTGCCTACTGTCAGCACATCTAGCAGCTGGTGTCTGGTCAGGGATGTCTCAGTTCCTGCTATAGCACACACAGCTCTGGAGAGCAACCACGAAGGTCCTAAGGCAAGTGAACAAGTTGCCCGTTCGTAGCACTGTGTTGAAGACAACTTGTTTGTGCTCATAGAGCCTCCCAATAAAGAAAGATCCCACAGGACAGGAGTCCTAATTGAACTGAAAATTCGCTGCATATGCAGAATCTTAGAAATCTCAGTAAACCAATGGGAAATAATTTTTGCTGACACAGATGAGATCCATCATGGTGGATTCTCCATCCATGGTGGGTTCTCCATCCCCTTGAAGCTCCTTTAGGTGGATTTTCACTGGGTCTGATGATCACTGCGTAAGTTATTTGGACTGAGGATGGATCTTTGGTGTGCACTTCATTTGCACCTGTGTGTGCACAGCAGACTAAAAAATTTGTAGGCTGATTTCAGAGTAGGTGAGTGGCCTAAGGGGACCAATATGAGCAGTGATTCTGACTGGGGTTGTATGCTGGGACCATGCAGCTGTGTTACGCACACCAGCTGTGCTCTTGGAAGGACTCCTTCAGAAAGCAAAGTTTCTGCTTTAAGTGTTGATACATCAAAAGGTTTTAAAATCTGGAAGTGGACTCAGATACCAATCCTGTTATCACTTTCAAGGAAAACAGCATGAATTAAATGAAAGAGAGGTGGAAAATCTCTACCAAACTCTTGCCTTGGGATAACATATTTGCATTTTGTGCTCATCTCTCATGGCAGATGTATATGTTAACTCCTGGATTTCCTCAGCACACACTTTTCAGAGGTGTTAAGCTCCTGAAAAGGTACTAGCTGCTGAGATGATTCATACTCAGCTTAAAATTTTGGGGGGCAACATATCTACCTTTGGGACAAAGAAAGGGACAGAGGAGGAGGTGATCATGCCCCTGTACTCGGCACTCGTGAGACCTCACCTCGAGTACTGCGTCCAGTTTTGGTCACCACAGTATAAGAAGGACATTGAGGTGCTGGAGCGGGTGCAGAGAAGGGCAACAAGGCTTGTGAGAGGTCTGGAAAACATGCCCTATGAAGAGCAGCTGAGGGAACTGGGTTTGTTTAGTCTGGAGAAGAGGAGGCTGAGAGGAGACATTGCCCTCTACAACTACCTAAAAAGGAGGCTGTAGTGAGGCTGGTGCTGGTCTCTTCTCTCTAATTACTAACGACACGCCACGGGGAAATGGCT
>NW_009712846.1:0-2721 GCF_000703405.1 Apaloderma vittatum | reverse complement strand
ATGCTGGGATGAAGGTTGGACTAGATGATCTTCAGAGGCCCCTTCCAACCCCTAACATTCTGTGATTCTGTGATTCTGTGAAATCGAGGCAAAGACACCTCAATCCAGGAAGCTTTCTTGAACTCTGCCGAACTGATGGGCTGTTGCCAGGGAGCAAAGCTCAGTTCACACACCTCAGGCCTCGAGATAAACAGCATGTGTGAACAGTCTCCTCTTGAAGTGCGGGCTAACCTGCTCCCCTGAGGAGGAAGGCTATTGCTTTTCTGTGACCCTGATGAGTAACTTTCCATCACAGATAGCATTAGCTTGTGTCTTCTGCCTCCCAGTTTAGGACTAATTGCCAGGGCCAATTGTTGATCACTGTATCTATTTTTTTAACCACTTGGTAGTAAACTCATCACTCTACTTATTCTTCTTTCCTTTGCAGGAAGGTCTTCCACCTCCATCTGTAGTATGGAAGAATGAGAAAACATCTCTTTAATTATTTACCATATTATTAGCATTAGATTTCTATGCTTTCTTTTTCAGAAGCGACCAGAACCTCCTTCAATAGAACAGCACATATCTGAAGCCAGGCTTTCCATTTCTAGATCATTAACAAACATGGTTTTACGAAATTCTGGCAGTTTGTTTTCTCTTTGTCACCGAATAGAGAGCAAGAAACAGAAAATCCTTTTGCTCCCATCTCCTATGAAAGCATTTAATATCTTCCTATCACAGTTTTTCCACAGCTCATGCCAAGAAAATATTCCTGCAAGGTCAGGTCTGCTGGGGAGGCCAAATGAAATGTTGGACTTCAAGGGAATTATGGTATCGTCTGGACAGGCAATATTGGCCTTGGGAAAGAGCTTTCTACCACAAATTCATAGCTGGCTGCAGCCAGCTTGTTTTTAAAGAAATAAAACAAAGTCTTTGAAGGGCCTTATCTATGACTAACACTCAGTGGCTTAAGCCTAAGAGACCCTGGGCTACTATATCTGGTTTCTTTTCTTTCTCTTGCCCAGTCTCTGACTCTACCTAACCTTGTTGTATTGGCTTCCCTTCCCTGGGAAGTAGGAGAAATGGGCAGCATTGCCTCTGAAGTGGCAGAAAACCTTCCTCCCTGCAGAGAACCACAATATCCCACCAATGGATGTTACAGGGCCTATGAGCAGGACTGGCAGCGACAGATAACCACTTTCCCCTCTCCTGGGCTCTGTGCATAGAGTTTGTATTTGTCACCAGAGGACTCCAGGTTGGATATAAAAATCTATCTTTTTCCCCTGTATTCTTGCTTTAGTCTCCCTGACGAAAACCACCCTGAGCTATACAGTAAATAAGGAAAAAGCTGACGTGGAAACCAAGTCACGATAGGCTTGCAGGGTCGTCTGATTCTCACACTTTGCTCTGTAACCGCTGAGGAGAGAACAGCTGAGATGAGTTTCATGGAGATTCCATCCAGAAGCAAATGAAAGCCTTAAATTTGCTCGGAAGCTCCTGAGCTGTCCAGTGTTGAGGAGTCATTTAAACTTGGGCATGAGCATGTGGGGAGAGATGAGATGGCTCTGTGTTCCAGGCAGTCTTTCAGGGCAATGCTGACACTTTTTTTCATCAGAAAAGCAATTTAGAAAGGAGGTTGCTGGTTTATTAATTCTGGGAAGAGTTGTGCCTGCCTGAGGTAAGCATAGAAGCCACACCCAGACAGCCAGCACCCCTTTGGAAATACCTGCTCAGGGCTTAATTGTGAATGAATGAATTAATTAGCCAATATCTGGCTCACCCACATGTGAAAATTCCATTAAATTAATATTGTCTGCATGTTCTCATGACAACCCTTAACCCTAACCATAACAACACAGGTATATGAATAGGCAAAAAAAACTTTCCTGGAAATTCTTCTTTTTCTTGTATATGCTGGGAAGGGAAAGGCGAGCACCAGGGGGTGTCTGCTCATGCTTTCCATGGGGCAGGATGGTGGCTTTTCTGAGTCCCAGACAATGACTACATCGGTGCCCACACAGCACCGACGCCCTTGCGACGGGCAACCTGCCTGCTAGGGCGCTGGGCTCTGAGTCTCACACCAAGCCTGGAGTCCATTTGTTTTGCTTAGACTTTGCTTACCAGGGCATGTAGCAACAGGATGAGGGGCAGTGGTTTTAAACTGGAGCTGGGTAGATTTAGATTAGACATTAGGAAGAAGTTCTTTACTCCGAGGGTGGTGAGACCCTGGGACAGGTTGCCCTGGGAAGCTGTGGATGCCTCATTCCTGGCAGTGCTCAAGGCCAGGTTGGACAAGGCTTTGAGCAACCGGGTCTGGTGGGAGGTGTCCCTGCCCCCGGCAGCAGGGCTGGAACTGATGATCTTTAATGTCCCTTCCGACCCAAACTGCTCGCTGATAATCCCATGACTTTGTGCCTATCATCTCCCCGGTTCTCCTTTCAGAGCAAAGCCTTGTGCTTTACCTTTTCCTTTCAGCATCTCCCCCGGACCCTGCCATCTCTGAATCACAGACTGAACAGCTGCCTCAGCCTGAGACAAGCCTCTTCTCTGGGTTTTTCGGACAAGGGGCTCCATGTCCTCTCCTGTATTGCTCCCTCAGGCGCGCGGGACACTCCAACACGGGCAGAACAGTCAGATGGGTGGGCTGACTACAACCTCACTCCCGGCCACCTCCACCCATCTCCCGGGGAGGGTTCCCGCGTTTAGGAGGCGTCGAGGAGAGAAGGAGGGAGGGAGGGATCG
>NW_009712845.1:0-812 GCF_000703405.1 Apaloderma vittatum | reverse complement strand
CAGAAATACAAGGAGGCACTTTGGGAGCGCAGGCGGCTCGGGAGGAAAGTTTGGGAGTAGAGCTCCTGCGGCAAAAGGTCAGGGAACCGATGCGCTGAACAGCAAGCAGAGACCCCGGCCTGCGAGGAGGCTGCCTGAAGCGAGACTCAACGGGCAGGGAGATGCGATTCCCCCGAGACTACAAGTCCCAGTATGCAATACTGCCCCTCCAGTTGCGTAACCTGCACCCTGGCCCGGGCGGCCGGAGCTCCCCTCCTTCGCAGGACAGGGCAGGTGCTCTTCCCAGGCAGCTCCACACCACCAAAAGCAGTGGGAAGCTGCAGGCTTCATGAACAGCAACCACCTCAGATCCCCCGAGGGGTGCATTTACCGAGGGGTGCTACGCTGGGTGTTGGGACTTGGAAATACCACGGGTGCAAGCAGCTGCAGGGTGGGAGGGTCAGTGCTGAGTTACCGACAGGGAAGTTGCTGGCTTTGCTGCAGCCCAGAGTGCTCTGCCTTGGGAAGTTGTGCTTCCTCTTCTCAAGTTTTCCACATAAGAAAGATGGACATTTCTCTGGGCAGCAGCGCTGGGAGGATGACAGCTAAATTTAATCTTTAGCTGAGCCATTTGTAGAAAGTGGCTGGGACAGGAGAGGTCAGGCTAACCGGGTCAGGATGGTGTGGGTGGGCAGCACTTGTAGCGTGGGAGCCAGCTGAGGCATCACTGGCTGTGTCAGTGCACAAACCGAGCCCTGTCCTCAGGAAAGAAGGCTGAACCCACGTTAAACCTCTTCCCACGAGGAAAGATGGGATTGAGCAGGGTCTTCTGT
>NW_009712844.1:262-2248 GCF_000703405.1 Apaloderma vittatum | reverse complement strand
AGAGGCTGAGCTGCCCCGGGCGAGCGAGTGGGGAAGCCGGCGGGGAGGCAGGCATGCCACCTCACTGCGCTCCCCGCGCCAAATAATTAGTTATTTACAGACTCTTCTGCCACGACAATCACCCCTGACCTCTTTCACCCAGCCAAAGTGATTAGAGACCACTGTCGCAGACGTCTGGCTGCTTCCGCGCCCCTGCCCCCAAAAAGCCCTTTTATAATCCTAATCTGGGAGCGCCACACACAGAAACCAGCTGCTTCCTCCACCGCAGCGCCACAGCCTGCCATACGGAATAAAGCCCGCAAAGAAATATTGGGGGGGATCAGTTGTACGGCTAACCTCATTAGAGGGTTAAATGAAAAGAGTTTACAGTTATGTCGCTTTCCTGAAGCATTCCTGTGTGGTAAATTCTGGCTAGAAAATTAAACAGCATCTGGTGGTAGCTGCTCTGAGGTTCCCTCAAAGTGGTATGAGAAAGATAACTAAAATCAAGCAGTTGGAGGGGCAAAAAAGCTGTATAACGAATTTACCTCAGCGAGGCTCAACTCTGTCCTTTCTGCTGAACACAGGGGGAGCAAACGATCAGGTAACAGCCCTTGCAGTGCAACCAAAGCCCTCCTAGCACAGAGGTGAGCTAAGGCTGCCCGCCATCGGCAGGAAATAAATAAATAAGTAACACTGGCGATAAAGAAACCTATCCGAAAATGAAGTAAGGGCGAGCAGCACTCGGGGACCTCAACCCCAGGCTCCGAGGAGCTACTGGGAACTCAGCACCTGAGTGCCAGGACCCGGAGCTCAGTGTCTGCCACAGGGGCAGGCGCGGCGCTGGCAGGGGACAAGCCTGGGAGGACCTTGGGAGCCCTGTGGCATCGGGGACGAGGCTCCCGCAGCACCCGTCCCAATTCAGGCAAGGCGTCCTCCAGCGTATCTCACCGTCTCCAGCCTCTCACCCCCCTCCCCATCCGTAACCAGCACTTGGCTCCTGCCAAGCATTTCGCATGCTGAAAAAATGGGGAAAAAAAAAAATCATAAAATGTGCTATTTCCAAAAAGATGGGGAATGAAATTAAAAGCCTGAGTTGTTCCAACAAAACCTCATGCCAAGAATTAGACTGGAAGAGAAGCTTTTTCTTCAAAAGACACTACACATTTTAATTCATAACTTTTATCATAACCATGAGCCTTGATCAGACACAAAGTCAAGTCTCTCATCCTTGCATTTCTGTGGGACACATTTTATGTTCACCAACTGGCTGACATAAAAAAGAACTGTATCTTCATTATTTATACGCTGCTACTGGTATGCACATCTAGCCCGGCCTGTTAAAGTCAGGAAAGAATAATGGTCTATTCAGTACCAGTAGCGTTAATAAAATCAGGCAAATCCAGCTTAGTTTTGTCTGAACACGAATGAGATTAAATCAAGATTAAAAGTGCATACAGTACAAAGGGTATGGTTTATGCTAAAATTCAGAATGAACACATTTTAGTACCCGGCATACAAATGTCTACAGACCTTCTCCGGGACTCAGACACCTGAATTAAACAACGATGAAACAGTAGAAGGCGAAGGCAGATGACACTGGACAAAAGCCATCCAAAATACCAAGGGACAGATGCTGGCTCTAAAATACTGCTCTGCAGCCCCGCTGGAGGTAACGGGGCGAATCCTGTGCTAGCAGAAACAGGCACAGCTCAGCTGGCTTTCCCCTACATGCGCCGAGCGCGAGCCTGCCCCGTCGCAGTGCCAGGAATATATGCAAAATCAAGGCTCTTTCCCAAGTTTTCATTTCGGGCCATTTTGCATTAGTCTGTGCAGGGTTTCGATTTCACAGCGCAGAACAAAGTGCTACGCTGGGTACGACCCGGACAACCCACCCAGCCTAGGATGCCTTGAAAACCTTCCCTTTAGAAAATACCATTCGCTTTAAACCGCCAGAGAAACCAACTCATTCCTCTTTCCTCGGTACTAAGATTCTTTCGCCTCCAC
>NW_009712844.1:0-231 GCF_000703405.1 Apaloderma vittatum | reverse complement strand
CTTACAGGAGGTAAAGGGCAAACAGAGAAGCCGTGGATATTTAGGTCAGGCACTGTGCTCACTGCGAGGGTTAAAAATATTAATTTTTTTAAAAAAGCAAATAGCCCTTCCTAACAAAAAGCCCCCAGGGGCTGCAGGCAGCGGGGGAACAGGTTCCCAGATACAAGCCCTACTCGGGTGTCCGGAGCGCAGCGCTCCCCCCGAGCAGTAACGACTGATGTACGCCGGGGC
>NW_009712843.1:0-6695 GCF_000703405.1 Apaloderma vittatum | reverse complement strand
AACCTGAATTGTTCTATGATTCTGTGATCTTGACTCCCTTGCCAGACTGGATCCTACTCACGGGCTCTGAACCTTCCCTACCTCTGCAACTGATAGGCACCTTGAAGTAGCAAAGCCTTTCAGACCCCACCATTAGTGCCGATATTTGCTTCTGTGCCGCGAGCTGGTCACAGAGCTTCACTCCGCTTGGTTTTCCCCAAAGTATCATGTTTTTTCTCCCTGTTAACTCCACTATCACGGAGTGTGGTAGCCCTGAGGTCACCATCAAGGGCTTGACCCTCTCTTGGGCTGCTGAAAGCCATCACCACTCGCTTTCTCTTCTTGACCCTGTAGGAAGGGCTGGGGGTTCTGGGTTGGAGTGGGTGCTGGTGGAACCTTGGTGCGTGTCAGGGTGTACTGAGACAGCAGTATGGGATATTATTAAAATGTAAAAATGATGCACGTATTTACTAGAAATAGGGGCCTGTTCGTCCTTTGAGGTTTGTTTTGCCTGAGTAGCACCGGCCGGAGGGGACGTTATCCTTGAGAAATGTGGCAAATGGGGTTAGTTAATGGCATTGAAAGGAGCCCACAAAAAAAAAGGAATCTGTCAAGGTGAGAGAGATTGGGACTCACAAAATCCAAACTTTGGGGTGTTTGCTGTGGCCAAGGCGGAGGGGGGAACCGAAGGACTTGCCAGGGAGCCCCCGCACAACACGTCTGTGGTCCTTGGGGGAGGCTGTGGTGGACCCATGGGTTGAACCCAGGCATCTTTTTTCCCTCACCAATGCCTTCTCCTGGAGCCCGCCAGCTGCTGGGTTGGAGAAGAAAAATGTAAAAACATTCTCAAAAACCACCAGTTTTGGAGAGGCAGGCAGGGGCGGAGCGGCTCGGAGCCCAGGCCATGGCTGAGGTTGCGTTTCGCAGATAAGATCCCCTCTCTCCCCACAGGGCTGGCTGCTCGTGAGAGACCGAAAGCCGCTACCGTTTTGTCTGGGCAAGTTCTCCATTTCTCATATCTCCAGCCCCAACCTGCTGCTGAACTGCTCCAACTTCCCGGGCTGCTGTCTGGCTGGGGCGAGGAGCCTGCTCGTGGTCTCAGCCAGCTGACCCAGGCAGACAGGCACCTCCTGCTTGCATATGAACTTTTATAAGAAACTTCTGCAAAAAAAAATAAAAAACAAAAAAAAAAGAAATGAGCTCATGCTGATGAGCGTGGGGTCTGGGGTTTGGTGGAGGCGAGCGGTTCCCTTTCCAAGCTGCTGGAGATGGATGAGGAGCAACCAGTGACTTAAGAGCGGTCCCTAAATAACATCACATTCGATTTGTCTGAGTTCATAGCCAGAAACCAGAAAAGTACCTTCTGCGTCGTTTTTAGCCTGTGACTAATTCCTCCAAGTCGGGGATTTGTTCTGTGCCTAAAGGGCTGCGTAAATGCTGGGTGGTGGATTCGCAGGCTGAACCCTCTCAGGGGCTTGCGTTCTGGAGCTTCTCTGCAGCCCCCAGACTCATTGGTGGAGGATGTCAGGGAACTCAGATCAGTGAGAGTCTTTGTGGGAGGGGGAATGTGAATGAAAACGTTTGCACCAGAAAAAAATAGTCCAGGGAAGGAGTAGAAGCAACGTGACCTGGAGGCCATCTAGTCAAAGCTGCCTGGCCCCAGCCCTGCTATGAAATAGCATCACCTGGAGTTATTCACAGAAATGAAGCAGTGAATAACTGCAAAAAGCAAATGAACCTGGAAAAAATGGTGTGGGCTTGCAGGACAAATTGTGACTGGAACCAGAGGCTGTTTTGCTCAGAATTACTTTGCTGTAGGCAAATCCTTCATGGCAGAGTTTGAGGTTGCTCTGTGTTGCTACTGGAGGAGCTTCACTGTTTCTCCTGTAGGTTGCCCCAAAGTCTGATGGAGATGGAGAAATCAGGGGTTAATCACATAAGGATGATAAACATCTCACATGGGAAGAGCTGGTCCTTGCCCAGGACCTTTTTTTTTGTGGGGAAGGGCTGGTGTGTTGCACTGGCAGAAATGTTTGCGGCGTGATCCTGGCACTGGCATTGAGAAAGGGCAGGCAGCCAGCCCTGACCTCACCTGCATCTTCTGCCTTGAGCTGTAAGGCAGAGTTAATGACTTCACGGGCGAGCTGCCTGAGGAGTAACCTGAGAGAGGTGGACCCGGGGTGACGACCGACTGGGGAGATGCAGGATCTGCTCACGGGGTTGCCCATTTGCTCAGGCTCCAGATGGAGCAGAGCCACGACAGGCTGGAGAAACCCACTGCCAGGCTCCTGCTTGTGTCCCTCCAGCTGTATCCAACGCTGTTTGGTGCAGACCTGGCAGCTCCATTGGGTTCCATCATTGCAGGTGGCCCCATTCTTCCCATTCCTGACCTCTGGGGGCTTTTCCAAACCGTTCTCTTGCTTCAGAGCAATGATCAGCCACCCTGCGCTGGCACTGCTCTGCAAAACTCCATCTGCCTGCAGACAGGTGGGGAAAACCCTCACATGGATGAAAGCTGCTGGATCAGGCACATTTCTGAACCATGCATTTATAGAGCACGTCCTGTGATTCGTCCCTCTGCCAAGCCACCAGCTCTGCCTCTGTCAGGTCAAGAGAAACGGGGAACCACCTCGGAGGGAAAATGAGGGTGGAGCCGAGGCAGGAGGAGATGCCCGTGCCAATGTCATGGCCAGTGAGACATCACAGGCTGAGCTTTTGAGGAGGAGGAAATTCTCCACTTGCATCAAGAGGATATTCCAGGAAGGGCTTTGGAAATTTAGCAAAGCTGCCACAAGGCACCATCCCTGCCCTGGGGTCAGCCAGCGTGAGGTGGCACATCCCCGTCATCCTCTTCGGAGCAAGAGGCAAATGATGGAAAGCACATCCATGGGCTGCCTGGTGAAAAGGTGTCTGGGGCTCTTGACGGAGCAGGTTGCCCTCAGGGTGACCAGGCTGGGTTCTTTTTGCGATGTTGGTGTCCCACAGGGAAGTTAAATGGATACGGTGTGTTCGCACTTGCCTGTAAATCTGCTTTTGCTGAGACGTGACCCTAAGATGCTCCATCAGACCTGAACCAAAGGGAAACTGGAGTTCCCTGTCTGACGCCAGCGCCATCGCAGGCAGATGCCCTCCCAGGGGAACACAAACACCCATTTCTGCCCCCACATCCACAAGATATTTGCAGACACTGCAGCCCTGAAGCAGCAAAATCTCTGGCCAAGGTTCACTAATGGCAGGGAGGCAGGCGAGCGTGCAGGAACGTGAGCGATTCCCAGCGTTCACGTTCTCTCTTCACGTTTGACTTCCCCAAAGGGATCACTTGGCAGCCAGAGCCCAGCTCAGCCTTGCTCAGGACCATACGGATGCTTCACCCCACCAGGGCTCCAGCTGCTGTTTCAGTGTGTGGATGTATAACCCTCGCACAAGGATCTCTGCCAGCTCCCTGCAAACCTCAGCAGAGAATGGGAGCACCCATATGGTGCCCAGCACCACCCCAACATTCTGAGCCAGGCTGTAGGGAACAGCACTGGAAAATGCTCTTTGGGAAACCCCATTGCACGTTCAGTCACTGTACAGGGACAGGAGGTCGGTTTTCCCACCCCGCTGGGGACGGGGACCAGCAATGGGGCAGTTTTGCCAACGTGCAGATATTTTCCAGGATGAGAAACCTCTTTCTGCAGCTTTTCCATGTTGCAAGACTGCTTTGCTTGGCACGTGTGGGTGGATTTCCCTGCTCGCCGACGCTCTGCCCGGGACCTCTTCCGTGACAGCAACTCCTCTGACCTTTTCTCCTCGAAATTAGAAATCATATTGTGTTTTTCTGTGCCCACCCCATTGTACTTTTCTCGCCGTCATGTGCCTTTCGGTTCCTCTTTCCACCATCCAGACGTTTCCCCTTTCTCTTTCCTTTGGAATTTTTTTTTTGTCCTCCCCCTGTCGCGTTTTGGGTTTTGGAGGGCTCGGCATCACCCTGGGCTCTGGTGGCACGGCCACGGGACGGGCACCACCTGATCCCGGCGTTCAGTCCTTTCCCTCACATTTTTGGTTGGGCTGGACTGGGGTAACAACTCCCAGGAGCCCCACAGACCGTTCACCATGATTTCAACCACCTGCCTTCCAGTGTGAGGAACGGAGGTGTTGGAGATGTCTCCCTCCAAGAAGACTCCTTGTTCCCCATAGGGTCTGGCACAAGGCATCGTGCCCCACCACCCGCCCCAGAACTCCTCCAAAACCTCCGATGAGAGAGAAACTCCCATGAACTTGAATAGCTCTGAACAAAGCCCAATGTTTCCAGTTGTGCTATCCACCTTTGGGCATTTTTGGAGGAGATGGGATGTCCTTAGGTGCTCCATAACCTTTGCATGAATAGTTCCTTTTCTCTGCATAAGCACATTCTTAAAGGAGCATTGGGCTTTCATTCTGCACTTACTTCAACCGTCGTACTTCTCTGTTCACTTGTTTAAATCAAGCATAAAGCTCTAACTGTTCTTTGAATATTTATGACTAGTTTTTATCTCATGCCATGCATACAAAACATACTTGATTTCTTTCCTAAAAGTTTTTTCAAGTGCAAAGTTTTAAAAACATGTGGCTTTTATTGCAGGCAGGAATGAATAACAGCATTCCACCAGTAACCACATTAAATGGAACAGTAATATTCATATGCGTAAGGGCAAAAGCTGCCTTGTTTCCTATTTGCAGTTGAACTCTGAAATTAATTAAGAACTAAAAGGATCTGACAGTCATTAGGATCTTTTAAAAAGGAGTGGAAGTGGCAGATGGGACCCACGCTCCAAAAAGCTCGGCCATGCTATCAATAGCACAGAGGATGTGAGCCCTGAACATGCTCCGCATTGTCGGGCCGTTGTGGGGAGAGGAGGACCGTGGTCCCAAACAATGAAGAATGGCACTTTCGTGACTTCAGAACCGCAGGATTCACGTCAATCGCACTCGTGCTCCTAAGTCACTTCGCAGCTTTTGAAAACCCTGTCTCATCCCGCTGGCGCTGCACACGCTCCAGTATTTGTCCTATGCCCGCAGCTCAGGGTGCCCATCGAGGGCTGGTGCGGGGTAGCGGTGGGTCCTGGCTCCCCTCGATGCTGCTTAGAGACAAGAAATTCCCTCGATGGCAGCAGCATCGCTCCTGCCTCACCCCGGGGCTCAGCGCTCTGGTCCTTGAGTGGTCGAGGATACGTGTGCGGGTGCACGTGCGTGAGGAGTTTCTGTCTGGGGATACTGGTTGACTTGAGGACTGGTAGCAAAATACAGCGGTGTGAAATGGGGAGAACCAGGAGGACAGGCAAGCCCCAAGGAGAGTCAACAAGCACTTTTCTAGCCATTCCCATGGTGGTGAACAAAACCTGGCCCCAGGTGGGAATCTCAGATTGATTTTCCCTGGTGACGGATTTTCATACCAGAATCCAAACCTCTTGCTAGAGTCTTCCTCCTCCTCTTGCCACCCCAAACAAAGACCCTGGACTCCGGGTGCCAGGGCTGCCTGTGCAGACAGCAAGGTAGAACTGAGCAGCTGTGGCTCCCATGGAGTTAAAGTCCCAGCTTGGGATTTGATGTTGAGCTGCAGCCCTGGTACTGGCAGCTGAGTGCTGGGGAGTCCCGCCGGTATCACCCAGCCCTGGGGAGCAGGGGCCGCTGAGCAGAGCCCGGTGCAGCCCCGCTGGAGTCGTCAACAGGCCAGTCTCGCCCAAATGCAGGCTTGCCCCTGATTTATGTGTGGGGCAGCCACTGCCTTTTCTTCCCCCCTCCCTTATTTCTTCCCCTGAGCCCTACAGCTTCCTCCCGCAGGAACCTCTGCCTGCGGCACCCATAATTGCCCTGTGGGAGCCCATTTTAGTGGTGATACTCAGGGGTTAAAAATTGTCACCATCGTGCACCCCATTGGACCCGGCATCTGTTGTTTGATTTATGAATGAATAGCATGCTCCCTCCCTGCGTGCTGCTCTCAGATCCCCTTCCCTTAACTACAAAACAGATCCAGACACCCGCCTGGCCCTACTGAGCGCCGTGCTCCTGAGAGCTCTGAGGCAGGGTTTGCGATGAATTTTTAATAGAAAGCTTCCTATAAGCCTCTGCGCTCCCTTCCTTGCCATCGAAATGAGTGGCTCTGCTCCTAAATAGCAGCTCAAACGAATTAAAAACTACAGAGGAGCCTGTAAGGGGAGTAATCCCAGCGAGTAATGATTTAAAGAGCCGCTGACCTCCCCGCGAAGTGAACAGTAGCTTTTAAGTATTTGAAAAGAGGCCCATGCAAATCCTGGGTCTTATACTCTATTAACCTTCTCGGTAGCGCAGGGAGGGTGGCGGAGGAATAATCCCCACGTGTCGATGTCTCCTGGTTTGTGGAGGAGGAGAGTAGTGAGAGCCTTGAGGCTCCTGCTTGAGGCTCTGAATCCTGCTGTGCCGAGAAGCAAAATTTAAATGAAAGGTAATTCCTGCGAGGGTCCCTGTAGCGCTGGGATGGTTCTGTTGGCTTGAACACCTCCGTACAGAGGCAGCCGCTGGGTTGCTTTGCTGCGCTCTGTGCCTCTGAGGGTCGCCAGCTGATTTGGGGCTGGGGGCAGCCTGGTTTGCCACAGTGTTTTGAGTCTTGTTTTATATTGCTGCAAGCCATCGGCCAGCTCTGCACCTACTGAGAGAGATTCAGGGTTATGCTGAGTCTGCATCCCCTCGCCCTGACCTCAAGAAGTCGGGGTGGGAGG
>NW_009712842.1:0-7906 GCF_000703405.1 Apaloderma vittatum | reverse complement strand
CTTTCACACCCATGAGGGAGTCACTGAAGAGATGAACCCCCGACACGCACCCTCTCCAAATATAATACATATGCATTAAAAAAGCAGACATGGTAAGGGGAGCCATCAAAAGTACTTTAAGCAGAGTTTAGAGCAGATGGCCCCCTTTGCAACGCAAAGGGTCCGCGTGGAAAACACGGCAGTGTGGGCATCCCGATGGACACGGCACGGAGACGGGGACAAACAGAGCAACCTGAGTAGCTTCGAACTGATGAATGGTGGACCCTGAAGGAGACCCAGCAGGGCCTCACGGGCACGGGAAGAGGGAGCTGAAACTATTGATAATCAATTAACTCCTTAAATTACAGAAGCCTAATGAGGCAGAGCAAAGTCAGCTCTAATGAACATCAGTTTGACAGAGGTGGTTCCTCAGGGCGCTGGTTTTTGACTCAATCTTTTACAAGGTAGGAAACACCACAAAAGTATCAAGCAATTAGTGTCACTTAACAAACACCGGCTCCCTATGCTCTGCAGGGCCAGTGCTTGGTGGAGAGGGGGTGGCTGTTACAGCAGGGGGTGTTCCTGACCCCCAGGAGGGGTCCTGCCCTTGCCTGGTCGGTCCTCAGCATGGTGCTACCAGGATGGCCGGGGAGGCAGCTCTGCCACTGCAGCTTTGCTGGCAGCAAGAAGTTCATTTATCCCGGCAAAGCACACGGTGTCTGGGGATGCTGCCGGATGCATTAGCTGCTGTAAGATGAAGCGAATGTCACAGGGCCCAGCTCTCCCCTAGAGGCAGCTATTTTTTCATTTTTTTGGTGACTGCAGCGTAAGTGACAAAACAAATGTCACTGCCCACTGGCCTCCCTGGAAACCTGCGGTGTCCCATGGGGCACGGGGGGAGGAAGGAGAGGAGGTGGAGGAGGGATGTTGCTCCCCTCGGCAAAGCACCATTCCTAATGCCGCTGCACAGGCTCCCTCTGTGCCCAGCACAGGGGCAAGCGGTGGCACAGCGGGGCTGTGTCAGGACCTGCACTGCAAGCAGGGTTCAGGGAAGCTCAGTGGAGGAGAGCGTGGTGGTCCTCGCCTGGCAAGACATCGTGGATCCAGAGCCAAGGATCTCCCGCAAAGCCGGGATCGGGATCCTGGCGGTGCCATCCCCTCGGAAGGCACGGTGCTGCACCGACTGTCTTGGGGAGGGATTTACATACTAAGGAGCCTCCAGCGGAGTAAAGACAACCTAACGCCTATTTTGAGCCTCAAAGCCAAAGGCTGTATTTCAAATCCACTAATCAGGTGAGAATACAGCAAACTTGTGCAGAGTGGAGCTGGGGAAGGAGGGGGAGCCTCCGGCTCCTGGCAGCGCTCCCCACCTCACAGCCAGGTCCCCACAGGGGCTGGAAGTGACTTCATGGCCCCACCAGCACCCAGCAGAATTGGGCTTCCAGGGGAAAGGACACCCTGCTCTTGTAGGAGCTAAGCCCCAAACTCCTGCTGTCTTTGCCCAGGGCCGTCCAGAGCCGAGCCAGAGCACAGATGCGTGAAGAAAGCAGAGGAAGGGAGGAGAGACTCCCCCCACCCACATCTTGTTATGATTAAGACAAACACCCCTGACAACTGCAGTACCCAGCCATTTTTAAAACCACAGAGATGTTTCCTGCAAAACCACATGGTCCTGCCAAGCTCCCACAAGGTCTGAGCTGCCGGAGGGGCACTGGCGGCTCAGCCCTGCTCCCCACAGACAGAGGCACATGGGCTTGCTCCCCGAGCTCAGGTGTGTGGTGCAGGGGCTGCCCATGCCTCCAGCTGCTGTAGCAGATGGAGGTGGACATGTGCTGCCTGTGCTGCCTGCTGGGACCATGCAGGGGCTTGGCCGCAGCCCCCCTGCCCTGCTCATGGGCTTGGGAGCAGGCTGGGAGCACAGCGGATGGCTGCAAGAGCCAGGTAACTCGCCCACTCTGACATATGCGTGTCTGTAACAGCTCTTGGGTCTGAGCACCATTCCCGGGGGTGCAATGTGTGTGTGGGTTTTGCTCAAATAGATCTGCAAAGATCTCCAGGGGATGGTCCCTTGGCTTGCTGCTGGCTGGTCTCTGGGTGGGCATGGGTGTGCTTGTCCCCTCCAGCCCTCCCAGTGCCCATTTTCCCTGCAGCACGGAGGGGACATGGGGTGCTGGTCCTGGCTGGCCTCCCCCAGACCACCTCATCACAGTTCAAAAGGGCCAGAAAAAGTGCTGACAGTGGGTCACCGGAGTGCAAAATGGCCAGGGAGGTGGGGTGTGGGATGTTGTATGGAGGATGCTCAACAACTGGTTTCATTAACAGCTACACAGCTCCAGGCTCTGGAGATTATTCTCATCTCTTTACTTGTTTGGTCGACTTACTCAAAGACTATTAGAGGATTAACTAAAATTCTTACGACACTGGAGCAGCATCATTACAGGGGGTTTAGGGAGGTGAAAAAGGTAGCTTTCGTGTTACCCTGGAGCAAGCCTGCAGCTGGCTGGGCTTACCAGGGGAGCAAGAAGAGGTGCAGAGACCCAGCAACAGCCGCTCTCTTCTCCAAAACTGGCAGTGTTGTAGAGAAACAGTGGTGTCTGGAGGGCAGCGACGTCAGAGGCTGGCAAGCCATGCAGTCCCTCCTGCCTTCTTCCCTCTCCCATGTTACGCTTTGCAGCTTCTGGGCTCCGTTTCGTGGGGAGGGCTTGAGGACACAGGGGACCAAACCCAGGGACGTGGGAAGTCTCTTCTCACCTTCTGTTTCTGCACCCTCCTCCCCGCGGGCAGCTCCCACTGGGGGTTTCACTCTAACGAGCTCTGCTTCCTTGCCCCAGAAGAACCCATGGCCGTGCTCTGGTCTCCCCAACAGCCCTCACCATCCCACAGGTAAGAAACCCCACGGTGTCTCTTATTTTCCTGGGCTGTGTCGGCACGTGTGGCAGAGTCTTCCTCCTTCCCGCCCCACTCCCCATGAACTGGCAAAGCCCCAGCGGTTTCCCCCAGAGAGCATGTGGTGAGACAACAGCGTGAAACAACTGCAGATAATTAAAGGATTGAATGGGGTATCGGAGAAGAGCAGGGAGCCTGCAACATCCATAAATAGCTCGCCTTGCTGAGCTGCTTAACTCCTTGCTTGTTCTTGCCAAAGTGCAGACCCCAAAGGGATGGCGCCTGTGCGTGAATAGGGGTGGAAAGTTCAGGAGCGTATTTTTAAACTATTCAAGCTGTACTCAGACTGAGTGATACATTATTGTCTCTGTGTGTCACTTGAAATGTCTTATGAATGCAAGAAAGAAAAAAAGCACCATTTTGCCTCTCTAAACTCCCACCCCTCTGCTCCTACCCAAATAACGTCAGGCTAGATCTGACAGGTGAAAGGAAAGCACCACGAGGCAGGGCTGGTTATCTTCCCATCTGAAAGGAAGGTTTAGGGGCCAGGGCGCAGCAGGCACCCATCTGTGCAAGGACAGGGGCGTATCAGGGAAGAGCCTGCTAGAAAAATACTGGAGGTCCCAAGGAGCCCCCAGGAAGGGCAGTACGACTGTGTGCCTAAGGGAGATGGTGTCCTTCACCTCCCACGGCAGCAGATCTTCCCTAGACCGTGGGATTACTGGCCCAGGACAGCAGGGAAGTCGGGTCAACTAGTCTTGACTGTTGCCTCAGGAGCAACAAGGGGCATCAACCCACTGCTCACTCCTGTTATCCCACCCTGGCAGTACCTCAGTGCTGCGGTGCTGCTCACCCTGAGCCTCTGGGGCCTCTCTGGGTGGCTGGCACTTGGGGACAGTGACAATCTGACAGTCCCTGGGGCTGCCAGCCATTTTTTTTTAGAGATACCAAAGAGCCTGACAAACGGCTGGAGCCATGGTGAGATACAGCGGGACAGTGGGAAAACAAACCAGGAACTCACTGGGAAATCACTCGTCTCCTAAATGGTGCTGATGTAATTAAGCAGCACGGGCTTTATGAATGATACCATCTCTGCCTCGAAACACATCATTACCTTTCTCTGTTAGAGCCGTATTTTTAAATATCTATTTCCTCTTTAAACGCCTGAGGAGAAGGCTCCATGGCCGGGATGCCAGGATACATTGCTAATCACCCCTTATTTCACCCAGCGGCAGGGAAGCGTTTTGTGCCCAGCTCTGGCCCTCTCGCTCACACATCTCTGCTCTCAGTCACCCCTGCCCACTTCCCCCCTTCCCCTCCCTCCCTCCCACCACCAATAATGGAGGAGATGATGGAGCTGAACCCGCATCCTCTAGCCCCAGGAGGTTTGAGCCTCCCCATTCCCAACCTGCCTGGGATGCTGGAGCCAGGGTTCACCCCAAGCCCCTCCACACCAGCTATGTGAGCCCACTCATGTTTTACAGAACTCGGAGCTCGGGGAGACGCGATATTCTACTGAGCTGCTTTCCCCCTTCTGGCACCTTCCCCACCCCAGCGGGGTCCTGATGATGCTCTCACTTTGGTAAAATTCGGGCATTTCTGTTACCGGATGACTCACCCAGCCTGTGCCACCTCTGCCATGAGCGCTCACCACAATGGATTAGAGCGGCCTGAGCAAGAATGAAGGGCTTTTGTGCTAGAAATTGAAAGTTGATGGAGTGTGTCATAAGAAAATGACAACAACCTACTGTACCTCGAAAGACAATTATCTTTCCCTCATTGGAAGTGATTGAATTTCTCCATCAGTGACACTACTAACGTCGTCAACACCAACAGCTCTCTTAAGGAAAGGCTCTTTCTCAGTTGCGCACCTGAAATTTCCTTAGACCTACCATTTCCTCCTCTCCCTGCTTTGCTTCTTGCTCTTTTGCAGGACGTGCTCCGCTCACGGCCAGCTGAGAGACTTATCAGATGTGCGTGCTCTGCCCCCATCCCCGCTGCTCTCACAGATCCACGCCTCTGTCACATCCGCTCCTCCAGACTATTTCTGAAGATGCTAAGGCTGGTAATTACAAAGTCGAATCAGGCTGCTTAACTGTGTTTGGCCACGCCACAGCTATCTGCATTACAGCCACGAGGCTGCTCTCAGCTCTCTGGTGTACGTACCCAGCCCAGCAAAGAGGAGCTGGGACACACAATGCCCTTTCTAGAGGTGGCGGAAAGGCTCAGGCTGCACCTCTGGCTGCCGTGGGATTTAAGCGCTGTGCAGCCACTAGCACCCCGGGGAGCCCGTTCTCCCTCCAGACCTGGAGCACCGTGCTTGGGCAACTCCGATCTCCCCCACTGCCACCTTCAGAACCATGGACACTTGTGCTGGACACTGGCCTGGGGATGTCCTGCAGCCACGTGGGTCTCACATCAGGGCAAAAGGGACAGCACTGCTACCCAAAAGTCCCTTCTCCAAGTGATTTTGACCCCGAATGTGAAGCAGCACAAGGCCCAGGGGCTGTGGGGTGGGGTTGTGTGTGTGCCTGAGGCACAGCCATGCTTTCCAGGGGTACCAGCTACCTCCCCTTCCCAAGGTGCTCCCACCTCGTCACCACATCCAGCCTGAGTTAACGCCTGCTGGCAGAAGGCCAGCCTCATTTATTAAGACACACAAGCTAATGAACAAGCCACAGAGAAGCACCAGGAGCCCGACACATCACACAGCACCAACCTGCGCTGGGCTAAACGAGTCTCACAAGCCTTATCCTCCCAGCAAAACCTCATGTCCTGAAGACCCTGGGGAGCAGAGGAGGATGCCGCCACAGCGCACGCCTTCTGGGGGTTCAGGGCGAAACTCCTGGCTGGAAGGACAGGGAGAGGGCGATGCTGGGTTGGTGAGGCTGGTGCGGGCAGGCACGTCAGCCCGCCCCACTCTGTGGGTGCCACGCAGGCCAGGGTTGAGAAATGCGCATGCTCTGGTGGCTTTCAGAGCTGCATATGTTGTGTGGGCTGAGAGCACATATGTTAGATATACACACATCTACGTGTGCGTGCGTATATATATACACAGACATATATGAGAGACTATTATAGATACAGATTTACATATATAATCAACACCAGAAATTACTGCGGGATTTTTAAGACGGCGGAATCAGCCTCAGATATCGGAAAATGGCTATCTTTATCTCTACCCCCTCAGCTTGTGCCTTGGGTTAGGCTGGCAAACGCCCCGTGCCACAGCCCCAGTTGGGAAGGGTGCTGGGCAGCAGGATGGACACTGGCAGGGGGCTGGCGAGGCCGGGCTGCCGCACTCCCACAGCTTGAAGCACCCTGGCAAGGAGCAAAGCATCCGTGCCAGCATGCAGGTACCAAAATCCTACGGCCCGAGAGGGAGTCGGAGGGGATCCTCTGGCTGAACACAGCCCGTGTCCACGAACTAGCCAGATGAACTCCTGTATTGCTACTGGAGAGAAAAGGCCTCTCAGGGGCAGGATTAATCTCTTTTTAAGGTGGCTGCCCGAGAAAGGTCAGATGAATTGTTCCTGGACGTGCCTTTTCTCTCCCCGCTGACTATAAATGTCATCCAGCCAGCGGGCTCGGAGGCAGGTCCTGACAGAGGGTCCACGTGCAGGAAGGCGAAGTGAAGCCAAGTCCACGTACGGAGCTGCTGCTCCAGATCAAGCCTGGTGCTGTGCACATGCGCAGGCAGCACACACCCCTGCCTCTGGGTTTGAAACCCTGAGATTTGTTCCAGCCACATGGCTCAGCTGTTAAAAAGTTATGATCGCTCCAGCTTGGGGAGTGAAAATTCTTTTCGTTCACTGTATCGGGTAGCCCAAAGCAGCATCACCCAGCTATAAAGCACTTTGGAGTTGACTGAATGTCACATTTAAGTGCTGGATGCATCAGAATTCAGGATGCTTCAGAAAGGTTATGTAAACCATTACATCAAATCCCGGGAGAGTTATTAAGGTGAGCGGCAGAGCATGGGAGAATGGGTGATTATCTCACAGCAGTACTGTGGAACCACGCGAGCAAGGTCCAGCTTAAGGATGTAACTCATTCTCCTTACAAACCTGATTTTGTTTCTCCTGAGTGCTTCTTTAAAAATAAAAAAAAAATAAAAAATCTGCCCACTAAAGAATTCTCTATTCTGGAAAATAATTATCTGAGAGATCGTCCAATTAATCAGCTAAGGCATTGGGGAGAAAAGAAGGCTTGAAAAATGGAAAGTTTCTCGCTCTTGGAAAAGTCTTCTACTCCCCTCCCACCTTCTTGGAATGCTGCATTTTAAATTTGGTGTGATCTATTAACTCCAAATTTATTTTATTCATCTGAACTAGTGCCTTTGAGGACTTGGGGGAGGACCGCATGGTTAATTTTGGAGTTATCTGCTATGGACTCTTGAACCTCTCAAAAGCGCGTGGGCTCCCCGGGGAGTTTCTCAAGTCTGCAGCACTTGTCTTCAAGGACATGGAAGCATCTGCAGGGGCCTGCAATTTTTCAGAGTTTGGAACGGACCCAGCCAGGTCGAAAGACGTTAAGAAATCTTTAGGAGCAGCAAATGCATTTTGTAAAGCCCGGAGCCAATCTGTTTGGGTTAAATAATGGTAGGAAGCTTGCAGGAGCAACATGAACACTTTGGGAATTGCGGTGAAGGACCTCCCTCAGCCAGCAGCCATCACACTGAAGATCTTTGGTGCTGTTGTGATAAAGCAGCCAAGACACACTAACTATGAAAACATCACTGATGGAAGTCCTGCAGCATCCTGCCCGGGGCGTCTCCTACGTGGCAACGTTGCCACCTCCTGAGAAAAGCCACAGAAACCACCAAGAGACAGCTAAAGCTGTCTGGTAGATCTCCCAATCCCACAGGATTTACACACCCCATCACTCCCCGGGAAACCACTGGGACGCTGCTCCTTTGTACCCCTACACCCAGGTGAAACGAGGCGGGGGCCCCGTTGCAGGACATGGTTCTGGTCCTGGTCCAGCATCTCCCACCCACCCTGTCGTGGGAGAAGGCAGGCAGGGGTTGTGGGGATGCTGT
>NW_009712841.1:0-13167 GCF_000703405.1 Apaloderma vittatum | reverse complement strand
ATTCTGTGATTCTGTAAATATTTGGAGTGAAGGAAAATCTACTTGTGTCCTAGGGAGAAAGGCATTTGTCTAACTTCAGCTCTCAGTAAGTGAATCTTGGTGCACTTGCACCAATAGCCCACATGCCCCAAGGATACAGCCAATAACAGCAGAGTAACACGCTACCTCTGGCACATCCAGGACTGATTCTCCACAATGCTATATCAATTTGGCAGGGCAAAACGGTATTTAAAGGAGTGCATGACTATATTCTGCTGATGTTAAGGGCCTTTTATAGTAGAAGAGCTAGTGCAGTGCAAATAAGAGGTGAACGTGAAGATATGTAGTAATGCTGAAAACTGCTTTTATTTAAAAGTAATTTATTGCAGAACCTTTTATAGCCAGAGACATATTTCCATCTGTAAATTACCTTTAATTTCAGACTTCTCAAGCATAAAGTGTTTAATTGTGCAAGATCATCACTGTGTTAAATATAGTTTCCATCTCAGATTTATAAATATGCTGATCAGTTCATATTGTGTCAAACAGCTGACATTTTAGACCTTCCCATTTTGTGTCTATAAAAAAAATAAATTCAAGGAGTAGCTATCATCATCTACTTCAGCTGGGAATCTGCCCCATAACATCATTTCTGTAAAAGCAAATACTAAGATTACTTCTGCTTAATACAAATATCTCTATTCTATACACAGCAGAGCTGGAAAAGTGCTAACTGCTCTAAAAAAAAAGAAAAGAGAGAGAAGAAAAGAAAGGAAAAAAAAAAACTTGTTCTCAGAGGTAATTCACAGGATGATTCTTTAAGTGAAAACATCCTAACCATGGAAATCTGATTCCTACAAATATTTTTACATTTTTAAAATGAGATTTTAAAGAAATCATTGTTTGTTCACTTGGACAGGTTAATTTTATTTTAATTTGGTAATGAAAGCAGATACTCAGCATCTTAACTTCTCTATAAGCATAGCAAATATAGTGGAAAAGGAGATGTCCTTCTAAGCTCCAGATGTAGCTCACAGGGAATTTTCCAATTATTTCTCTGATAGATGCTTAATTCATATGATATAAATTAGTAATTGTCCTTCAAACACAAGATTTTTTTTTCTGGCTGTGGCTATAGTAAGTCTTTAGGCAGCTACAGAACGAAGTCTGTCAATGTTTGATTTTTGTTACAAACCTGAAGCTCAGAGCAGGAGACCCAGGGGCTGGCTGCAGTTCTGAAACCTTTAGAGTGCCCTTGGGAAAAGTGGTTAGAGTACCTAGGGTTAGCTGCAGAGTTGCAGAAAGCTTATACAATATTTACATTTTGCTATGATGTCAGCAAAACATACGCCAAACTGAGGAATTTCAAGCAGCTTTGCTTTGCATATGCTTACATCCAGGCTGAAAGCTGTACTTGGGACAAAACCCAAGCAGAATAACTTATATGAAGCCTTAATAAGTGAAACTCAGCTATGGCTTTTCTGACATAACTTTGAAAAATATCTCTATGTGAAATTACCACCCACCCTCCCATGAAAAACATACCAAGACCATATCTGTGAGGTTTTTGTTTGTTTAAAACAGTAAGTGGAAGGGCAGAATTGAGTTAAGGTTTGCTTTTGAAAAATACAAAAAAAAAATCTCAAAAAAACAACCACCCAATTATTTTTCAAAGAGCCAGGCACCTGGCTAGACAAAGACCACTTCTGCACTGGTTAAAAAAGCTGCTGTACTGGCAGCACCTTTTATAAATTCAAGGATGTTTCACCTAAGAAGGCGACATCATAAGTTTTTCTTCCCTCTGACAAGGAACCTGGACAAGGATCATGCTTCAGTGGAGGACCAGGGTGACAGTATGTCCTCATGACCTTCCTAGAACAATATGCCCTGATCTTCTCAAAACCATGTCTTCGTATGCCCTAGAGTAGTTCCAAATAAAGACCTCATCAGCAAGCAGCATGATGTGACATGTCATTTGTAAATGGATCATTTATTTGTGGTTGTACCCACCTACAAGTATGGACAAAACAGAGTTTCATCCAGTTGGCACTTCCTGTTTTTTCCTCTATTTCTTCCAAAACTTTATAAGCTCTTACGGAGTGACTAAAGCAGTTGGAAACTTTGTGAGACTCTTCTGGAAGAGGTATAAGAACTTTATTATTCTTGGGCTGGCACAATAGTCCTGCAGTTTGTTCTTCCCACTCCAGAAACTGATCTTATTTCCTGTTCCAGCACAATCTGAGAACACTATAGATGGGACTCCTTCAGTCATCACAGATGCTGCCGAAATCTCCTACTCAGTATTACCAGCCAAGACAGACGTTGGTCCTCACAACTCAGATAACGTGTTGGCTGCTGTGTGGTCTTTGCCGACGTTAGAGAGGCAAAACCAAAAAATTTAGAACTCAGTGTCCGTATTTGAGACAAACACTCCTTGGCTTAATTTTAATGACATGTGGCATCTGTTTAGTCAGCTGCTGCTCTGTCTCCTGATTTGAGATACTTTAATGTTTTCTCACTGTTCTTCAGGATGTTACAATACAGTGTAGATTGCCACATACAGATCAGAAGCATCTTATTGATTTAAAATGCATGAGCTGTTTGAACATATTCTCTTCTCATACCTAAAAAGAGATGGCAAACACACACCTCCAATTAAAATATGATTGTCTTATGAGAGATGGGAATATTGTGTTGGTAGGGGTTTTTTACTATGACTTTCATAAATCTTATTCCTTTGTTTCTTGATTAGCATTTTTTAAAATACTTATTGCTATTGAATGAATTATTAATCTTTTTCATTGTCAATTGTTCACTCAGCTCAGGATGGTCATAAAAGTTCTTTTTGACCTTTAAAATCTATCAGCCTCTGCTCTTTGTTCAGTCCAAATTTGTCTGAAAGACTGTAAATCTCAAAAAGTCTGGCTCATGCTCTGCGTCTCTAATGAAATCCATAAATAGGCATGCTGTACCCTGTGATTGGTTTGACTAAACCTTCCACATGTCCTTTCAAAAACAGCTATCCAGGGATAGATGTCCAGGTTTTTTCCAAGGGCCTGTGTTATCCAACTGCTATCCCACTATCCCTTTATTATCCCACTATCCCAACAGTTATCCCACTATTAATGCTAGAAACTAGCCTCACTGAGCAAGAACAGTCTGTGATTGGAGGATTATTTCTCAAACACTTTAAAAAGCATCAAAACAGACATCTAAAACAGATGTCTAGAAGGCAACCATCACCAGTGGGAGAAATACATGAAGATGTCCTGATCAAATGCCTTTGACAAAGTCTACACTCAAAAAAATCAAAAAAAGAGTGACGGAGAGGAAGGGAAGTTTTTCTTATTTGAAGAGTTTCATTTAGATTTTGAGGTGTCTTTGCTTCTAGCATATGGTTGTCATTAAACCACTTCTTATGATTTTGTCATGCAACACAGTAGTGCTTCAGAAAAGCTAAAGTGGTATAAGTAAATGTGAAGATCAAAAGAGGGTTATTCTGAGTTTAGCACTGATCTTTGAGAAAAATCACCCCCTTTGACAGCAAATAGGTGCTCTGGATCCTGCCCTGGAAGCAAATATCCAAGATACCCCATAAGCTCAACACTAATGTCCCCAGTCTGACATCCAATCTGACAGTATGACTGTTCCTCCGAGTGCTCCTCATTTGTTTTGGGCTGTCACACTTGACTTTGCTTAACCTTTAGAAATAGCAAATTTACCAAGATGTATTTATGCTATTTAACTCAACCTGACCAGTTTTTCTAATGTGATTTCAGGAACAGTTATACCACTGGCTGTTCCAGATATAAGGAACCATTTCATTGCAAACATCATGTGATGATGACACATGTGGAAGATCAAGGCCAAGTAACCTCTTCTGCCTGTACAGCTGTTTTTTCAGTAGCTGCTTGTTGCCACCTATATCTTTTCTTCTTAGTATAAACATGAAGGTGAATATCCGTTGCCATCTCCCTTTCCTGTCTCTTCTCTCACAACAGGAGTTTTTGAAGTTATTTTAAGACAGAGAGAGGCATCTTCTAGTCTTTCTTTTTTTTTCAGGCTAGACAGAAGTATTTCCCATATGTCTTTATGCAGTGAACACCTAAGGTAGATGGTGTTTTAAAGATGAGAAATTATGGCAACAAAAATTAGTACAATTTGATTTTAAGCCAGATGGAAGGAACAGAATAATTTTTAAAACATTTTTTTTTAATTCAGATGAAGAACTGAAATAGTCAAAACTAGAAATACATACACACAACAGAGAAGTCAACAAAGTGGAAATAAATGTGTCCCTTTCTAATTAGCAACACTGAAATTTGTGCTGAACACGCACTGTAATAAAATGCTAAGAATTGCCCTAAAACTTTGTGGTAGAACACTTTCTGTTAAGCTTCTTTAAACTTTTCTCAGTCAATACTAATTAAAAGGGAAAAAAAACCCAGCAAACCTTTTTCCTGAAGAATGTAAAGAGAAGGAGAAATAGTGACAAAATTACAGTCTCAGACGAATCCTCTAGAAGAATCCTCTAGCTGTCTCACCTGAAATGTAAGGTTTTGGGTTGGAGATTTTTGTTGTTTTATAATTAGCAAGAGCTCCCGTGCCTATCCTCACCTTTTCAGTAACTGAGGCACCCCAAAAACCCAGACCTTGACATCTGCATACTTCTCAGCCCTTATACTTTCTTGGTTTATCCTGAGTCCTGACAATGCTGTGCACACATTGAGAAAAAAAATGGGCATGTGCAGCTACAGAAACCTCCAGTGCTCAGTCTTTAGTTGTGTCTCTACTTCTTTGTTCTAAAAAACCCATTGTGATTCTGCTCAAAAGAGTGAAGCATGCAGCTTTCCAACACATTGTGTGTGGTTGTGTCTACACAACTCCCATCTGTTTCAAACATAAGGGGAAAAAAAATCTTAGCAGGCTTTGTGAGGAAGTGCAGTGTGACACACTAAAAGGAATAATCAAGGATACTAGAGAAGACACAGGGAAAGAATTTTTATGTGGTATTTTCTTTTGTAAATCATTTAAAATCCACGAAGGAAGGAACCTGTAGCATGGCTGAATGTCACTGAATTCACTGTCTAACATCCACAGGGTCTCCTTGACCAAGGCAGTTCAAATGCCCTCATTGATACAGGTGTGTCATCCAGGAAATATAGATGCTGGCACGTTAATACATATAAGACAACAGATGCTTCACTTCCCTTTTGGTCTGAGAAAAAGTGTTCATTTTTTTTAGCAGGCGTTACATGGGTCATTTCACACAGTCAGGCAAACTTTAAGATAAACTTCATCTGAAACTCAAAACGTTGTGATTTTGCTCAGTGTGGACAGCTCTGGAGACCCTAAGAATTGAGACAGGTCTTTCTCATTTCCTGTGTCTCTTCTGGGGATAAATGATAACATACTCCAGGATAGCACAGTTGGTGGATCTAAGACGACCCAGCCAAAAAAACCCCTCTCACACTTGGCTGTTGTTTAGCCTTGGCAGCATCTAACCTCACTGTGTGCTTCCAGCCTTGGCCTGAAGCATTGTCTGCATCAAGTCCTGTTTCCATGCAGATGCTCAGGTGTGACTTCGCGTCACCTTCATTCATGCTTTCTGCGGTCAGGTCTGGCCATGGTTCTCATGGTCTTCTCTGTACAGTCTCTTACAAAACCATGGGCACCTAATACAGCTAGGAACAGACACTTTTTATTTCTAGTAAACATGTATGATGCCTGAGTCACTTTTTGGATGGCAAAAGTCTAAACCATGGAGCAGTTATCCACCTGGAGCTGAAGGACCTGGATTCTTTTTGAGACTCCCCTGATGGTCCTGTTGGGACTCTGCTCCAATAATTAGGCTCTTCAGGGGTGAGAGCATTCCCTATTCTCAATGGGATGAAACCGGACTGCTGCACTAGTGAGAAGCTTGTCACCCCTGGGGCAGAAAAGGATGCAAAAAGAAGTCTCCTGTCAGGCACCACATTGTTGGAGGCTGCTATCTGAACCCCCATCTCTAGTGAAAGTCTATCCAGCAGGATGATGTTAGTGCACAGTCCCCAGGGTAAGATTCAGCATGTAAAACTCACAATTTCACACCTTCTTTGGAAGCCAGTGTACTTAGGCCTGCATGCAAATCCATTTTTGAAGCTAGATCTTGGTCTCCCTTGGACCATGAGTACTGGTTTCAGCGCCTTCATTCAAAGATGTTCTCTTACTTCCCTTTTTGTACTCTTCAGTGATGTATGTAAAGAGACAGAAAAGCTCAGCTGGATTTGCTCAGTCATTTCTTGGCTTTTTTCTTCTCCCATCAAGTTAAATTGTCTTGAGCAATGCCTCCTGTGAGTGATTATTTTCAGTTTATCCTACCCGTTAGGAAGTTTTTTCTTGATACACATCCCAAAACCTCCATTTAATTTCATTCTATTATGTCTGCTTATCCCCTTACATAAGCAACTTTTTGTTCCCAAACTGCATTTCAAATCCATGTGCCCAGCTACGTTTCATTCAGAATAGTACATATTTAATTAACTTTTTTTTCTTATAGAGAAACCTCTTTACTCACTGATTGGTTCTGGTACTTTTACCAGGATAAGGGAATATAAAAATGGCCTAAAGCTACTAGACCTCAGTTCTGACAAAGCAAATAATAACTGCAATAATAACTGCAGACAGAATCAAGCTGGAAATAAGCATTTCAGGAGTCTGTAATCACATTTAGAAAAAAAAAAAGAAAGAAATAAACAATCAGTTGGAAATTATTTGCAACTCTATTTAATTCTGTGTCCAAGTGAGCAGCAATTTCCGAGGGCTGAGGTTACCCTATCAAAATTCTGGCATAAGTGCAGCTGAGCAGAAAATAAGTCTGCTCAGCTCCACTAAATTTGTTGTTATAGCTGGTACGAATTCTACAAATTCTACAAATCACTTTTCCATACATAGCCCATACCTTAAGTAGAGAGTTGTCATCAGCTGAGCTCTCTGCACAACTTTCAGAAATGTACTAAGTCATATCCCTTAATGCCTTTGTGTATGTCTCAGTTTCTCGCTCACTTCAACCCAGCTGTTACTGCAAACATCGCTAAAGTTTTTGGAGTGAAAACTGCAGATTGAGAGTCTGGTGTGTGTGAATATAAAATATCAATGGACTAAACTTACAAACTAAATGCTAAGGCTGAATAATTATGATCTGTACCTGCATTGCCAAATAGGTGATTCGTGCTATCTTACAATCCTGATTTCTACAGGCAAACCCTCTAACCCAACACTGCCCCTTTAAATTTCAGTTTTAGAAAACACCTGATGAATACATAGCAAGAAACTCCAGAAACATTGTCATACACTTTCTCCCAACTTACTCCCAGTAAATCATACAAAAGTTTTCTCTATTCATCTCTTATCATATGGAACCACAGACAAAGATTCTCTATAACACATTTGCTCATAGTAAATGTTATAGTCAACATTAATCAAGATTACTCTCCATTTTCTTGAAAATAGTTAACCTGAACCTTAGGAACCAGTACGCTTCTTTTCAGAGCTGCTTTCAGAAAGAGTGAAAGCACTTCAAAATTTTGGCAGCATTACTTTACTTCATTTAAAGATTTAGTACAACAAAGTTTCACATTGGGTTTTTTTCCCTATCCCTGGCCAGACCAAATTTACACTGATGTCACCTGGAGTAGGTCACCAGTAGACTTAAGACGTGATGTCCCAAGACTTGTAAATATTTTCAACCATGTCAGACAAGCAACTGTTGAAACAAGTGGAAAACACCTAATGCAATACCCATCAAAAAGGTCATTTGAGTCTAAGACTTAGTCAGGGGAGAAAGAAGACTTAATACCATGCCCTTACGATTTAGTAGCATGAGAGAGCTCAATATACCTCATCTTGAAAACATCACCTGTCTCACTGCTGCTTCCTTTGCTTTTGAAAGCCCTCTATAGTCTGTCAACATTCTGTTCAGCCAAGGTAACAGGACACTTACGGAATTTAAGAAAAACCAATGTCATCCTTTTAGGAGTGGCCCTTTCACCTGTGGTGGCACCTGACTTAAGCACGGATAACCATGACTGCTGAATAGACCCTACTCATATGTATTAATGAGAGAAAGAGCAATTGTACTTGAAGACGAACACTTCCAAAGAAATACATCCATGTACTCCTCCCTCCCCCGTAGCTTTTCTCTCGTCTGTAGATCAAGTAAGAAATAAAACAGATCCCCTCTGCCTTTTGCTATCAGTAGTGTGGATAATCCCTCTCTGGTACCAAATCCATATGGGTAATAATCAATCAAAGAGAGCAGCTTACAAGCATTAAGAAAATTGCACCCTGGCTTCCGATCAGAAAATTGTCAGGACAAGCACCTTCTCAGGCTAATTGCTGACAAATGTATGATAACAGCCTGTTATCACAACCACCTCCCCTCCCTTTTAAGAGGGGGTGTGCAATTAAGGCTTTAAGATTACACAGTGTATGACATCCATTTATTGTTCTCATTTCACACAAATGGGGATTTATTTCATTTCATACAAGAGGATGCTATTATGAAGGACTGACATTTGGGGAAAAGGCAGGCCTGGGAAATTTCCAGATGAAGAAGCTGTAGGATGGCAACAGAAAAAGAAATGCCTCATTTGTTTGCAAAGTGGCAGGTGCTGTGGCAAAACCTGGCTGTGACGAGAGGGATAGCATCAGGCAAGGCTGCTGGAGCAGAGATGGGAGCTGGGGCCCAGAGGTGCCAAAAAATACCTACCCACAGCCAGAAGTGTTTCCACCCATAAACCACTGGAAAAGCCATACTTGACTAGGAAAAAGCAAGGGAAGAGAAAACACCATAATGACTGTAATCAAATGTCTACTCAGGCCCTTGTCCTCCCTCTGGCCACTGCTCACAGAAGATACTGGTGGCAAAAACATGAGATGTGGTGTAGTGGGAGAACACTTGCCCATATCATTCAGGGCTTTATAAACCTCTCTTATACCTCCCCTTCACTTTCTTTTCCAAGCAGAAGAGAACAGTCCATTCAGCTTCACAGCAAGCAGAAGTCAATTTGCACCTCTGTCCAATACCCGTTGTCCTTACCCCTAGGGGAATCCTAGATCCCCTTTGAAATGGAGTGACCATGATATGCACAGGAAAGTTGTGGCTCTTCTCCTTGTCTGACTGCTCCATGATAATCCTTGACATCCTGATTGCTGTTTTAATGAACCTCACAGCATTGAGGTCATATTTTTACAGAGTTGTCCACCATGAAGCGTTAGAACAGGCTGTCCATGGAAGTGATGGAGTCACCATCCCTGGGGGGGTTCAAAAACTGTGTAGACATGGTGCTTCAGGACATGGTTTAGTAGTCATGGTAGTGTTGGGTTAACAGTTGGACTTGATTATCTTAGAGGTCTTTTTCAGCCTTAACCATTCTGTGATTCTATGATCACAGTGATAAGAGTGGTAGAAGACAGTAAGAGCCCATAGCTTTTGCTGTGTACAGAGGGTATACAAGGGAGGTAATTCTCTTCAGTAGGCATTGCCCTCTAATAAAGAAAGGAATTCTGCTAATTAGCAAGGATGAGTCAAAGGGTCAATTTCTGATGTTTATTATTTGAATAAAGACCTGGAATATCTCCACTGCAATCCAACAGACAATCAGAGGCTCATATGTGGCCAGCCTACGCTGCCTCATCCTGTATGTCTTCATTCAAGCACAAAAATTCTGAGAGGAGATCATCAGATGAACACAGCTTGATGAAATGTTCTAATAAAATGTGGCTGGCAGCTCACTGAGTTGCCAGTGCTATTAAGACATTGCTTATTGTGGACAGAAGTATTAGCAGCCAGACTGTGCTAACAAGGTCTCAGAACTTTGCTAACCACCCCATGCAGCTCCTGGGGTTTGTAGTAACTCCCTCAAGGCCAAAACATGAGACAGATGAATAAGAATTCCTATAAGTGTGTATACATCTCTTGTGAATCAGGCTAATACAAATAATTAAGAATAGTGAAAAGTGGAATTTACCACTTCAGAACTATATTAACAATATTTAAAGCAAGCAATCTGTTCTTATGTTTCTGAAATCCATCAGAAATTATACCCTTATTTCACACAGCAGGACTCTTTATTGCCCTTAATTTCTTGCTTTACTAAGCAGGACTTTCAGAAACATGGTATCTCTAATTTACCCTCTACTTTCTAATTTCCAGTTTGTGGCAACAAAAAGAAAAGTGGTTAAATATTATTGAACAGATCTGTGATAAAGGAGATATCATAATTTTAATGCCATTTGCAAACTTTGTATTCTGACAATTACCTTTCTTCTTTCACTTGTGGGATGGAAGAGTCCTGGGCAAAGTAGAGAGGGTAGGGCTTCTTGGTTCTAAGTCTGGCAATCTGTTACCATAGCCTTCTATAGAAATTTATTAAAATAGCGCTATCTATTTAAGATATGGTGTGCAATATAGTGCAATATATTGAATATATGCTTTCTAAATATGCAGCAACCCTGCTCATACTGTGCCAAAAGATGCTAGTTTATACCCATACTTTACACTTACCTAACCCATCATTGATAGAAACCTTAATTTTGCAAACAGAAGCATATAATTATTTTAAAATTAATGCTTATATAATTTCATATTGGGGAAGACCCACTATATTGTAGCAAGTTATGGAAGACTTAAAGTATAATGTTACAATTAAAGTCCTTGTAACCGTGTGACTTCTGTCCCACAGGGTAATGTTCTTCAGCAGATTTTACAGATGAAAAACTAATGAATTAAGTCTGCATTTGTTGGTCTTTTGCAAGAACGCTTTTAAATCTAGATACATGGAAGAGACACATTTGTTAAATAAGAAATCAAGATGAGAGGATGCATCTCTTGAAATTATATTTATACACAGAAATCTACAACATCAAAGTAGCTGTGAAATGATGTCTTTCAGTAGCTTTACCAAAGGATAAGGAGTAGACTTACTAGATGCAAAATCATGACTACTGTACAACAGGGTGAGACAACAGGAACTGCATGGTGTTAACACATAACTAACAAAACAATAAAATAACAATAAAAAGAAATCTGAAGGAGCCCAGAGGAAACACTCCCCAAATCAACTAAAAGCATCCTCAAAGACAATGATGAGCAAATAGGAGATGTTCCAAAGACATGTTACTGTGTAAAATACTGAACCTGTCACGTGCTATGTGAATGTGACCTTGATATGGAGCTAAGATCTCATGTGTGGGTAGCAGTCTCATGCAACTCTTAGTAAAAAGTCCAGCTCATGGATTTTCACTGAGTAGCATCAGAAATACAATAGGAAGTCAAGGAGGTCTGTAGGAGAGACCTTTCCACCTATTGCAGAAACACAACTAGCAATGAATGGTTTAGTTCCAGTTAGCTCGTTTTCTCAGAGTGATATTTGCAGAGGGGAGTACACAACTGACAGGGGGAAGAAAGCCAGTAGAGAGATTAGTATGTACATCTTCACTAGGGCAGAATAGGCCATTATAATAACTCTCTTTCTTGTAGTTATCTGTAATACCTGCACTAACCTCAGTAAATAGTGGCTAGACAAAAGCATCTCTGGTATGGGACAGTCATGTTTACTTTAAACACTCGAAGTAAAGGCAGATCCAATGTCATTTGGGAAGTTATTTCAGTGGGCACCGGTGAATTATTATTCCTCCTTTTGACATCCCAAGAAATTCTCAGGCCCTGTTTTAGGAGGACTCTAATTATGTTTTAGAAGTTTACATAACAAAACTTATATAGCTTCACAGGGGATTTACTTCTTGAGAAAATACATGAAGCTTCACATCCTAGAGCACCGGTCAATGACTAGAGTTGACCTACAAATGCATGATTGGATTTGTAATTAGTTTTTCTTTCTTATGCAAACAGTGTGAACATCCATGGAGTCATCATCAGAACTGATATCTCATATTTTGGACCGCTGTGCAGGTACATATTTTCTACAAAATAATATTTTGCCTTCCCCTTGTACAGTAGAGCAGATTCAAGGACTTAAATGATCTGATATTCAGTAGGTTATGATGTCCAGCTCACAAAAATAATACACGTCTGAACCTAAACTCCTTTTAATCGTCCTGGATTCATGTGCATATGTGGATTAAACTTACAAAAAAATGCTTTGACATTTTAAAATGCAAATATTTTTAAAAATTTTTATTTCTTGAGAGCCTTTATCCTCTAATGAGCCATTTGGGGCTGAGGAACTTATTTGCTTCAGCAGTTTTTGTTCTGCCACAAGATAATATGCACCCAATAAAAAATCACAGTCTCTCAAATCAGTGATTTTTAACTGTTGTTTGCAACAGGGATTTTTACATTTACTTATGAATTATCTGATCTTCTTAACCAGGAATGAGTTACTAGAGTGAAAGAGCGATGACCTTATCTCATAGGTTTCTGTAAACCTCTACCTTCCTAAAAAAACGGCCAACAGCCAAGGCTCATCAAGGGGGCTGGTTAGCTCGGTGGTTTGAGCGCGGTGCTGACAACAATGACCGACACTGAGGTCGCGGGTTTGATTCCCGCTCAGTACCCATGTGTTGCCTGGTCTAGTCCAGAGGTGGCGTCCCTGCCCATAACAGTGAGGTTGGACTAGATGATCTCTAAGGTCCCTTCCAGCCTAGGCCATTCTATGATTCTACGATTCTTGTAGATGCCTGCACATATGACAGGCAGGCTTCCTATTCCTTGGACTGAGTACCCACATAAGAGGTGGTTGGCAGCGATTAATTATTTTCTCTTTCACTGACAAAGCAAACTTCCTTCCCCCACACCCTTGTTCAAGGTTTTCATAAACCGTAATCCTTTGTGCAAACATCTTCTCATCTCCTGGTGCACAGACCAGGAATCACAGTTGCTGCTATCTCTCGCCTGAGTCCTACGATGAAAAGCTACCACGGCAAAACCTGTATTTTAGAGCTACATAATTTAATTAATACTGCAAACTCCTTGGATAATGCTGTTTCCAATTTAATGAAAGAATTTCTTTCAGCTTTCATTTATTTATTTTTAACAAAGACAATAGCTCTCTTTGCTTCTCCTGCTGTCAGTATGTAGTTCCAGCCTGTCCCAAACTAACCTGCTTTCTCCTGTACCACAGTCCTTAAAAATTATGCACAGATGTTCCTGTGTACATATTTTGTGTAAGGGGGGGAAGGAAGGGG